>NC_056524.1:77551574-77654833 GCF_019175285.1 Sceloporus undulatus | reverse complement strand
TAATAATAATAATAATAATAATAATAATAATAATAATAATAATAATAATAGGATTTATTTATATGTCGCCCAATCACTAGGGATCTGGGCAGCTTACAACAGAGGGGATAATAGACACAAAAGGAGAAGGGAATGGTGAGGGGAGGAGGGATTTGGAGTCGATATGAGACTGTATGGAACTGGAGATGGAAATGTGAAATTTGAAAAAATAATTAATGCAGAAAATAATCACCAGATTGCCATATTCTATAAATTACTTTTGAAATATGAACTGGAGGATGAGGTGATAAAATCTTGCATGATAAAATTATTGTTGTTGTTGTTATTGTTATTATTATTATTATTTATATAGTGCTGTAGATTTGCACAGTGCTGTACATAAATGTTCACAAGACCCAGGATATAATATAAATTTACAACAATGGGGAAAATGTGGAACAAGGGACTAAAATATACATTAAACTATGATTTGAAATTAAAAAATCTATAAGATGTTACAGAGATGGTACCTTACCCCATACAAATTGGCAAAAATGTTTAAAAATGCATAATAATAATAATAATAATAATAATAATAATAATAATGGAAATGTGAAAAAGAAATCGGAACCTTTTATCATATAAGGCGGAAATGTCACAAAGCAAAAGAATTTTGGAATATGATGCACAAACATGTAATGAAGATATTAAATATTGAAGGTCAGATGGACCTTTAGAGCAAACATATAGGAAACTCCTTTTTATATGACCACTGCAGCTAGAGTCATATATGCAGCAAAATGGAAAAAGAAAGAAAATCCTGAAATACAAGATTGGATATGGAAACTGCTATGGAAGAAATCACTAAATGAGTTTTTAAAAGATTGAGAACCACTGATAAAATATTTGCAGGAAGAGTGGGGTCCAATGTTTGTGATGAGGTGGAACTGTGAAAAAGGTGACTTATGAACTGTATATATGTAGATGTAAGTAACAGAAATATGAAGCCAAAATATAAAGTAAAGAATGGAGAAGTTCAAAAGTAGGAATATGGAAACTCACAGTTACAGAAGATACAAAGGGAATAGGAAAGTTTTAAGGACCTGATATGAAAATATGTAACGTGTAAGTCTTGCTTTGTCAGGAAAATATGCTATGATTTATGAGATTGATAATAATTTTAAAAATTAAAAATATTTTTAAAAAACAACCAGTCTCTCTCGTTTTTAGTAGATTCTGCAATAGCAAGTATTTCCATTTTAAAAAATGAAGTCATCAAATGAAGTGACAAAAGATGATTCCAAGTACTATTTCCTATTCTGAATCTGCAGGCTAACAAGAACTTTTATGAAGAAGGAAGAGGAGGAAGAGGTAGGGCAACTCTTATTCTGTGAACTAATTACACTTTCTCACTCAGCCCTGCATTCAAACTTCTACAGTTTTACCTTGTATTTCAATTCATTCTTGGTAAAATTGGGCACCATTATGACCTTCTCTGTAATCTGTCTAACTTGGCATTCTATCTTTATATGATCCAAAGCCAATGGTTTTGTTGCAATCCCTTTCAGTAGAAAAACATGATCCGTGCCATCTGCTTTATTTTGTAAAATAAGCTTCCCCTATGAAAAACAAAAGAAGTGAAAATTCATTACCTGGGTGAAAACAATTTTTAAAAGACCAAGAAAAGGCTTGAAAAAGCTTATAGTACTATGCCACAGGAAAATCTGTCTCAGCTTTCATTTAAGGAATTAAACCAGATTTTTTAGCAATAAAGATGGTACAATGCAACACCAACTTTATACAGGCTGGATGGTGACAACTATTACACAACACATTATGCACACTGTAATTAGTTCCTTGGAAGAAGAGCAACGTTAAAACTAAAAATATAAAACAAAAAAGTGGAAACATTAATACATTTGTGCTATTTGAAAAATACTATCAATATAGAAGACAATTCATACACTGCAATATATACTATGCAAAAAAAAATGGAAAATCATAAACAAGAATAAATCTTGGCTGGCAATTCCAGACTGTAAGGAGTGCTAAAAACTAATTGCCCCATCCTCCACTCCTTTTCTTTAAAATGCTTTTCAGATGCCTGCCCCAAACCCTTGCCCTTTAAATGCTAGCATTTCTGTGGGTAAATACCATCATGATCACAATCTTCCCATTAGTTGTAAGTAGTACATTGTGTTAGTGAGATTTATACATCTAGTTTTAAATCTATAAATTTATAATAAATGCCAGATATTTCATGACAGAATTTAGTACAATGAAAACCATCTAAGTCAGCGGTTCCCAACCTTTGTTGGGACGCGGCCCCCATTGGGGATGAAAGTCCCGCCCGTGGCCCCCCTGATAGGTTGGGAGGCCAGGAAGGGGCAGGATTTTCGGCTGCATACAAGCCCCAGAAGGCTTTGTGGCCGGAAGTCCCACCCCTTCCCAGCCTCCCAACCAATTAGGGAGGCCACCAGAGGAGAAGGGGTGGGACTTCTGGCCGCAAAGGCCTCTGGGGCTTGTAGTCCTGTCTCCTTCTCCCCGTGGTTGCCTGGCAACCGTGGGGAGAAGAGGAGGAGGCAGCCCCCACCATCCCTTCCTGTTTTCCTCCTCATACTTCAGTTTTTTCTTCTTTTCTTTGCCCTTTTTTGTTCTGTTCCAGTTCTTAGGACCTTCTTCCTCCAAACAAGTTAACACAGGTTTTATTGCATATTGAATGGGGAGAGACAGGGGCAGGAATGTAGAGAGCAGTTCTATGTATGTTTGTCCCACTGAGTTCAATAGGGCTTATTCCTAGGTAAATATGTACATGAATGCAGCATTAGGAAGGACAGGAAAAAGGATAATCCTTATGGCACCTCTAGAAAGAGAGGAAAAGGTTGACAGAGGCCTGTTACAGACTGCCCAAAAGGGGCGGTCTCAGGCCGCTGCCGGTTGCAGCATGGAGGAGCCGCAGCAGCCAAACCGCGCGACTCCTCCTCGCTGCAAAAAAGGAGCGCGAAAATCGCGCTCCTTCCGGCAACCCGGAAGAGATGTCGCAAGTGCCAAAGCGCGCACTCGCGATGTCTCTTCCGGGTTGGGACGTGTATAGGGCGCAACTATCTTGACATATCGGTTACGCGCGAGGGGCAAGGCGCGTCCGGAAGCACCGCCCCTCACGCGTAATCGCGGCGCAAGGACAGTGCCTCTTAGGCCCGTCTGTAACGCGCCAGAGAAAGTCATACCATAATTTGACAGCAGGATGTGGCTTTTAAAACCAAAGCCAATTTACTACATTGGTTTCCCTTATTAACTGTTCCCTTCCTTTTGTTGTTGTTAGATGCCTTCAAGTCAGCTTCAACTCATGGTGAATCAGACATCTCCATGTTTCCATATTCTCAGCCTCTCTGCTCAGGTCCTGCAGGTTCAGGCCTCTGACCTCCCTGATTGAGTCTTTCCAGCTGGTATATAGTCTTCCTCTCTTTCTACTGCCTCCTATCTTCTCTAGTATCATTATCTTTTCCCATTATCCTTCCCATGAAGTGGCCAAAGTAGGACAGCGTCAATTTAGTTAGTCATCTTGGCTTCCAGGAAGAGTTCACATTTGATCTGTTCTAGGACCCATCTGTTTGTCTTTTTGGCTGTCCACGGTATCCTCAACACTCTTCTCCAGCATCACATCTCAAATGAGTTGATTTCCTTCCTATCTGCTTTCTTCACTGCCCAGCTCTCACATTCATACATTGTGATGTGGAATACAATGGCTTGGACAATTGTGACTTTATATTCTAGTTCTTTCATAGATGCCCTTCCCATTCTTAATCTTCTTCTCATTTCTTGACTGCAGTCTCTGTCTTGATCATGTTTGATCCAAAGTATAGGAATTCTTCAACTATTTTGATTTCCTCGTTATCTAGGTTAAATTATGTAAATCCTCCATGGTCATTATTTTTGTTTTCTTTATATTTAACATTATTGCCTTTGAGCTTTCTTCTTTGACTTTCTTTAGCAACTGATCCAAGTCTATGATGCTTTCTGCTAGTAGTATGGTATCATCCACATATCTTAGATTGTTGATGTTCCTTCCTTCTATCTTCACTTCCATCTACCAATTCTAAGCCTTCATGTCATGTGATATTTTCTGCATACAAGTTGAACAGATAGGCTGATAAAATGCAGTCTTGCCTGGCCCCTTTCTCAACAGTCTGTTTCTCCACATTTGATTCTAACCCTAGACTTTTGTCCTAAATACAGATTTCTCATTAGGACTATCAAATGTAGTGGCACTCCAATGTCTTTAAGAGCCAAACATAACTTTTCATGATTTATGCAGTCAAATGATTTGCTATAGTCTATTAAACACATGCTGATTTTTTCCCTGGAATTCCTTGTTATACTCTATAAGCCATTGTATGTTTGCAATGTAGTCTCATTGTATGTTTGCAATGCAAGCCTCTTCCTTTCCTGAATCCTTCTTGAATTTGGTATTCTGACCTGCAGAATTTTAAGCATAATTTTGCTTGTGTGGGGAATTAATGCTATGGTCCTATCATTGCTGCATATTTTGTATCTTCTTTTTTGTGGATGGAGATGTATATTGATTGTTTCCACTGTGACATTCATTTCATACTGCTTCCATCATCTTTTTATTTCATCTTGACCATGTAGTATGTCTCTCTTTGAATGTAGAGCATTCCTACTCTTGGTCTGAATTTTCCTTTGAGTTCATGGATTTTTGGAAGAGGTCTTATGTTTTTCCTTTTTAGTTGTTGTCTTCCACTTCTCTACATTGATTATTACAGTACATTTTTGATTCTATAATTTTTTTATCTTTGTGCACTAAATATTTGAACAGTTACATTCAGATTTCTGGTTTGGTTCCTTTCTCCCTTTTCTTTTGCTTCTCTTCTTTCCTTTACTCCTTGAAGAATTTCTTCTCTTATCCATAATTTCTTCTCTTTCTTTTTAGACAGAGTGTCTTTCTGCATTTGTCCTTGATTATGTCCCTGATGTCTGACTATTGCCCTTCTGGTTCCCAGTCAATTATGCTTGATAGAGCAAATCTGTTCTGTATATTATCTGTAAATTCTGTAAATTCTTCAGATCATATTTTGGCATGATGATTGATTTTGTGTTCTTCTTCAGCTTTATTCTAATCTTTGATATAAGTAGTTCATGATCTGTTCCACAATCAGCATCTGATCTAGTTTTAGCCACAAGAATAGAGCTTCTCCATCGTCTGCTTCCAAGTATATAGTCTATCTGAATTTTCTATTGGCCATTTGGTGATGTCCATGTATATTGTTTCCTCTCTGATTGTATGAATAAAGTATTTATGATGAATAGATTGTTTGCCTCACAGAATTTCCTGGTGGTATTCAGAATCATCTTACAGTTTTTGAATCATCTTTGCTTCCTATTTTAGCATTATCAAGAAATTCTGTTTGCTGTATTGTCAATTTCATCTTGGACTCAATCACAGAACCTTTCAATTTCTGCTTCTGCTTTTCAATCTGTGTTGATGCATATACTTGAAATACGATAATATTTATAGGTTTCACCTGAAGTCTTATTACCATGATTCAGTCCAATTTTGCATGGTATACTTTGATTGCTTTTGAAAACGATGCCATTTCTTCATTTCTTTTCATTTCCTATGTAGGACACTGTGTAGTTATATGAATCAAAATTACCAATTCCTGTCCATTTTGGCTAACAACCTTAGTATTACTATATTTATGTGTTCCATTTCCTTTTTAACTATGTCTAGCTTTCCTTGACTCATGCTTCTTGCATTCCACAGCCCTACAATATGCGTGGTTCTGCTTCAAATACTATTTGTTTTAACATGTCTGCTGCTTGACTTTCCATCTTTTGAATTCTTCTGCGCCTTGGGTCAACTGTCTATTTGTGATTTTCCTGTGACTCCTTTTTTGTTGTTGTTGTTGTTCTCTGTGTTCAATTCCTGCCTTAATTTTCATTTTTGGTTGTCATAGGGTTTATTTGATGAGAGGTTCTTGCAAGGAGGTTCACCTTTGCTTCCTCACTGCACTGGTGATGCCCTGTCCTGCCTTTCTCACTCCCTGCCCTTCCCTCCCGTCCTCAGCTCGGGTTGTGGGAGTTTTCATGGGCTGTGATGACAGCAGCAGCAACGAAGGCACTGTTCCCTGTCTGCCTCTCTCTCTTATCCAGCTAGCACTGCTGGTGTTATTGTGGGTGGTGACAGCAACAATGGATGTGCTGGTAGTGGTGCTCCATCCCATAGTTCCTTCCTTGCAGAAATACAGGTTCTGCAGTTCAAGACTGTATGGAAACATTATTCTGATCTGGAAGAATTTCCCTCCAGTCCTGAAGTTTGGACTGTCTTTGTAGTTATTCACTGGTAAGAAAAATGGACTTTCCATCAGATCACTTCAATCTTTTTAGTTCATATGTGCCAGGCTTAAATTCTGGAGCTCGAAAACCATCCAGATATTAGCTTTGATCTTGACAGAATCTTTGGTGATGGCTTCACTGAGCTCTGTAATAAGTTTATTTTTCTTCTCAATGAAGCCAAGGGCCTCAGGACATATCAGCTCCATGAAGAACCCATAACCCAGTTGCCTTCCTAGGTTTCTTGATTTCTGACCATATAACCAGACTAACTTGGAAGGGGCCCAAAATGTACTGTATACAATATCCCACAACAAACTATGGCTGCCTCTGTTTTGAAATCACCACAAGATGGTTTACAATGTCAGTTCTATATGGTGTGTATGTTTAAGGATACTGGTGTGTAATACAGCTTATGGAAGTCACACTAGACCTATAATTCATTCTTGTATGAAAGCTATTCTCAATCACAAAACATGACACTTTGTGCTCTTACCTTGGTTTCACCTTCTGCAGTTGGCTTATACATGAGAGTGTAAGGAGTTGTTTCACCTGGGGCTACATATATAAGAGAGGGCCCATAAAAACTGCATCCCTTTATAATAGCTTCAAGTTTCCAATATTGTTGACTCATGTTAGTCTGAAACAAAACAGAAAACAAAAAAGCCAAGCATCTGAATGAAATTTCTAAATGCACAACTTTCTCCTTTAAAAAACTCTGCACACTAATTAGTTAGCAAAAGAAACACATATTTTAATGCAACATGAGTGTACTCATACTTTACCATTTTTTAAAAAAAACTGATATTTTGTTGATTTGTTAATCAACAAACAAAAGGACCATGCTTTGAAAGAACTTTACCAGCCTAAAATCAACAAGGAAGACAACAAAAAGAGGGAAGGAAGAAACAAGTGTGGAATGGGATGGGTTTGAGCAAATATAGACAGACATGCGTAAACCTGGGGCCCTTTAATACTGCACCGTTATCATGCTATGATTCCATTTTGACTGTCATAGTTGCATGCTATGGGTTCCTGGGATTTGTAGTTTAGGGAGGACTATTTACAATTCTCTGCCAGAGAAATCTAGTGCCTCACCAAGCTATATATCTCAGGATTCCGTAGGCTGGAGCCATGTCAGTTAAAGTGGAATCATAGTTCTATAACTCTGCAATAAGAAATACCTCTTGATGACAACAGTATATGAAGACTGAGATGTTAAACTAAAAAAAAAGGTAAAGATAGTTCCTTGACATGAATTTCTAGTCGTAACCAAATGTAGGGGGTGGTTCTCATCTCCATGACTAAGCCAAAGAGCCAGTGTTGTACAAGGAGTATTCTGGTGGCATGTGGCCAGCATGACTGCACCAAACACTGTTTACCTTCCTACCGAAGTGGTATCTATTTATCTACTCACATTTGCATGCTTTCGAACTGCTAGGTTGGCAGAAGATGGGACTAGTGACAGGAACTCACCTCATCATGCAACACTCAGGCCTTAAACTGCCAACCTTCTGATCTTCTGATTGTCAGCACTGACATCTTAACCACTAAACTTTAGTTAGGTTAAACTAAAGGCCCTATAATAAACATATGGTTTTAAAAAGAAAGGCTAGAGACAATTTTGTTGGGCTTGACTCTCTTTGACAAAACACAATATTTCTGCTCATCACAAGATCTGTTCCAAGAATACGTACAATTTGCCTTTAGCATTTACATGTTTACAAGGGTTACAAGACTTCTGAGAAATAACATACACCTAAAACAATGGACCTATTTTGTATTTGGAAAGCTGAATTTTACATAATCAAAAAAAGATATTCGGCAACATATTTTACTCAAATGGGGAAACATTTGAGGGTAAACTAGATAATTATATAAATGAATGTATAATTAGGAAAATGAGTTTTTAAAACTGCACAAATTTTACTATGGGGGAAAAAACACAATGTCTTGCAAATCAAATTATGATGCCATGCTAGATTTACAAAGAGGAGGAGGAAATGCAAGTATGACTCAGAGAAATTTAACAAAATCAAACACTGAGAGATTCTCATATCCCAAGGTAAAATGTATAGGAAGTGTATTTCAGTGGGCCCTTGGTACCCACTGTGGTTTAGCTTCAGACCCATATCCCATGCTCAAGTCCCACTATATACCATGGCATAGTAAATGGTGTCCCTTATATAAGATGGCTAAACCAACGTTTGCTTTGGGGATTTTTTAAAATACTCATCAGGTGCATTTGATGAAGTAGTCTTAAATCTATGGTTCAAAACACACTCCAGAAATAATCCAGTTTGAGACCTCTTTAACTGTGCTGGCCTACTGCTAGGAAACTCTGGGATTGTAGTTTATTGTGGCAGCAGGGTTCTATGAAAGAGAAGGCTAAATGTCTCACAAGGCTACAATTCACAGAATTCCCTAGTATTTAGCCAGGGCAGTCGGAGCAGTCTCAAACTGGATTATTTCTGTAATGTGTTTTGAACCTTTGGTGGTTTACAGACTGTCCCTTTGGGGCGGCCTGTACCTGCCCCTTTCCCCGACAGATCGGGGCCTCAGCTGCCACAGCGGCAGCCCTGAGGCCCCAATCTGCCACTTTTCCAGGCCGTGGGGCCTGGAAATGGGTGTCCTTGGCCCCTTTCTCCTTTGTGTTGCTGGCGCAGCCGTGTAAAGGCTGTGCCAGCAACACAAGCCCAGGAAGGAGCTCCAAAATGGCGCTCCTTCCAGTGCTGCAGAAAGGGCGCCAGGACATCACAGCTGCACCGCCTCCAATCGTGGCCATCATGTCATAATGGCGGCGCCCATGTGGACAGGGTGCCGCCATTTTGTACGTACTCTGTACGTACTAGGGTTGGGGGCATCTAAAAGAGACACCCCCAGGCAACCCTAGTACGTACGGAGTACGTACGAAACAACCAGTTTGTAAAGCTTATTTCTGCTACCCATCTCTTTCTCTCAATTTCAAAGGTGTTATAAAATCACTTTGCATACTGATCCAGACTATTATATCTATGCTTTTGAATTGTACTGTAGGCTAAAAAGTTTCTTCTATAATTTTTAATTTTGTAATTGTGTATTCACAACAAACAGTTTTAAAAGGCCTTTATAGTAATATTAACTAAATGCAGAAAAAGCTCCCACACGCACCCACCCCTTTTTCTTCTGCCTATAGAAATATATTATGTTTTTGTCAAAACAGCATTTTAAGCCCAGTAGTAACTATGTTATGTAAGTTTCATGAAGCAAAATGGACATACTACTGGAATGTCTTGAGTCACTGCATGATATGCTGGAGTTACAAATTCTAGCTCAGCTTCAGCAGTATCTGTATTCACCACACACTCTACTGTAAAGAGCCGGATGTCATATCTGGACTGCAGAAGAATATGGCAAGGATATCGGCCAGGATACTGTGGTTTAAACATCATAGGAACTTCAACAGCATCATCTTCTGTGGAAGGAAAATTACCATGAAGTATTTTTTTTAGGATTATGTATACAGAATAAATGAATGCATTTGATTTCTCAACTTTTAAACAGAGGCAATTAGAATTCAGAAAAATAGCTAACAGGCTTTTGCTACTGCCTTCCCTGTCCCCAGTATTTTTGTTTATACAATTATTAAGCTGTCAGTTCTACACTAGAGCTAATACCATGATATCCTTTGGGGGAATGCATTCCTTTTTAGAACAGGTCTTTGCAAACCTTATAAAGATGTTTACGCAACTGACAACACACACCAAGACTTCTGGCTTATCATATCATCTGCAACAGAAGCAATTCTAAGGTTGTGGCAAATGAAGTGGCATAGCTGGAAGATGGAAGATTTGGATTTTACAAGTTAATTATCTCCCTTTCATAAACCTTACAGAGAACCCTTTAAATAAATGTTAGTAAAGTATTGCCACCCAGTCCCTAAAATGACACAGGAAGAGATGAGACACCCACTTCTAGTTAAGGGAGTGGGGTCAAAACAAGACTTGGAAAACCTCATTGTAAAGGATAATTATAAAGGAGCTGCTCGTGAAAGTTTTCAGAAGTAGCAATTCTCCTTATTTTGCTAAAATGAAGGGGAGGGTGGAAGATTTCAAGAACACATTAAATAGGCAGAATGGCCTCTATAAATCTCTGACTCCAGACTCAAACTAGATTGTTGAGGGCAACCAGAAATGAACAAGATCTGCAGATCTTTTTTAAAACAAAAAGCAGCAGTGGGGGTGGGAGGACTGTGGATAGTGGTGTTTGGTTTTTTTAAAAAAAAACCTTTTACTCCATGTAATTTTCATGTTTACCTCTGAAGAAACTATTTGATCTACAATGAAAAATATTTACATATCAAATTGTATTTGTGCCCATGGAACAGGTAATAGTGATGTTATTTTTAGATTAGGAAAATTAGAGCAGGAAAGCCAGCCCTACCTTCTCTAACACCATGGGCCCAGTATGTTCTGATAACCTCTGCAACTGCTTTTAACTTTTTTTAAAAAAAGTATATATTGCCATACATGAATCTCCCCTCCTTATCTACTGTAGCCTTCAGCTTCTCAAGTCTACCTATTGAGCTATAGGAGGGCTGTGACATAATGAAGGTTTAAGCAGCTGGAGAATGACTAGGGCTCAAAAGCACTTACATGGAGCAAGTCTCACTGAATGCAATGAGACTTCTGAGACAACACAAAAAAGATAAATGTACTTCCTTCAAAAATTTGGATAACTCTTTTTTCTTATCCACTACTTTATTGGGAAATACAGTAACTAATACCCAGTTAAATTGGTTGTAACTTGTAACTGATAATTTGGTTCTCCTGTTATAAAATTGTTTTCAGTTGTGTTAGTAGCAAACACACAAGTACTACAATTTCTGGACTTCTATTTCTGTTGTTAAGACCCTCATGCCTTTTAAAAAGCTCATCTTCAAGATAAAGAATAACACAACATTACATTATGTGCCTCGAAAATTACCAAGCTATCAAATAGATTATAGATTGCACCTCAGGTTCAAACTTCTCTGAAATAAATTAGCTTGTTCTTTCATCAAGGCAAGATTAATGACCTCCTAATTTATGACTTATTACCTCTTTTCTGTTTTGTCACCAAGTTATTATCCCCACTGGCTATCTTCCACAAAAATGTCCCACATTTGTCAGTTATACAAGTAATAAAACTCACTCACTTATTCCTGGCTCATAAATATATTTCCCCTGAATTAGATTATAAGCATCTCTTATCATTCACACAAGACAACCGAGCACAGAAAATATTCAAATTAAAAGATATATAGTTTAAATACATTCAATATTTCAGTAGCAAACTCACTGTACACAGAAATTTTAGCAGCTTTTTTCACCTTTAATGAATGGTAACAATAGGAATATTCTTTTAGATTGCCAGCCTTTATCTACACCACATGTAGTAGTACTAGTATGCTTGTGCATGTTTTATGCACACAGTGAGTTAGAGCCACGATCTTCTTTTCATTAATGGAAGACTCCATTCATTGAAGATGCTTCTTCTAGCTTTTATGAACAATTTGTGACTCCACATCACACCTTATCTATTCAGTGGGGTCAGCCTTTGTGTAACATTTTCAGGGCATAGAGGGGATACTGTGGGGGAGCAGCATGTTGATATTTTGGATGATAAACCTTGCCAGTGGTCCCGGTCTGGTGCCAACTGGATGAAGATGCCGGCTCCTCTCCTACTCAGGAACAAAGCGAAACTCCAAACTGCCTTTTCAGCTTGCTGGAACAATGTCTAGTGAAACAGCTGCTTAATTAAAGAATCACAGTCCAGCAGGTTCACTCCTTAGAGGGATTTATTACTTGTTTCTAAATAACACAAGCTAGTCACTACTATACAAAAACTCTTACTGTAACACCACACTATCTTCAACTCTCAGACTCCAAAACTCCCAGACTTTTAGACTCCCACAATTCACCAGAACAACATTTGTTTTCTTATATACAATATTCCCATGATGTGACTAAGTCCAGCCTCCTTTTGTACAAGTTGCTTGTACAAAAACCAATCCCTGTTCAGACTGAAAACATATCATATTTACATTTAGTCATGTTCAGTTGACCTTGAACATCCATCTGCAGCTCTGGCTTCTGACCTTCAACTGTAGCCAGTTTAGACTTCTGCAGACATTGTCACATCTGAATATTTTTACCTTAAATATACATTAACACAACAGATAAAGAAGTCCACTTCCACCAGCTCAGGTGCACACAGTTAAATATGGATTCAACCTATATTTTTCAGGATTTATGGCACATCAAGGGGTCATTCACACTTTTTTGAACGAAGAGATTCGCATCTCCTCACCAATCCAGAACTGATTCAGAATCGGTTCAATGTTCTCACTACGTTTACTGTGATTGAATCTCTCCATGCCATTTTAACACTGTTGCCATTCACATTTGCCACCATATCAATTTAAAATGGAGGTGCCTCCATTTCCAGGAATCATGCAGCACAATCTGAATCAAGTCGGTAGTGTACTCACACTACCGAAGATGCAGATTATTGCAGCTCTTAAAAAAAAGAACCACTAAGGGGTCTGGTGCCAAATAAACTGGTTTAACTGGGCATTGATTGCAGTCAGGACAAGTGTGAACATAATGGAAATGAACTGTAGAACTTTGTCCTAGCCCACAGTCACAAACTGGAACAGAACAGAATCCAGACAATCATTTCTTGGTTTGAAGTTCCAAGCTTATTTTCAGACAAAAGACAGAAAACAGAAGACACTTGGCCAAGCGGATGCCAAAAGATTTGGGACCCAGATCAGAATTTCGCAGGCACTTTTAAGGTTTAGCTTACTTCATAGCATATACAGGTGGATCAATTAGCTTGTTTGGCACTGCTCATCTAGTATAACTTTCCACTCCACCTATTACATGTTTCCCCTTGATATGTTCCCCAACCCTTCACATACATTACATGGTCATTAAAAGCTCTACTTATGCCTCCCAGGGCATGTAAGTTAATATTATAATGAAGCTTAATGAGGCTGTAAGTGACTAAAGTTCAGCCTCATAGTCGCTCCCCCTCCCAATGTTCAAGTGTAGTTTTAGGTGCTTTTCACCACCCACAAGCCTGGTTTCAGTCTGACTGTTTGTCCATGTTAATGTCCTATTTTTAACTAACTTATTTTTACTAATAACACAGCTTCCGGTTATTCTCTGTGGTTCTGAAAGCTTAAAGCTCTTTTTTCACCTTGCCCCATTGTTCTGCCTTTAATATATATGTGTGAGTACATGTGCCCTGTCTCAATAAAGGAAAAAGTGTTGCAAGACCCATCATTCAAGTGTGTTATGAAGCAGTGTAGCTGGGAATCTTTAAGAATCTCTGTCTCCATCTTACAAAACCAGTACCAAACCAGTTTATTTCCACAGTGTGAATGTCCCCATAATAACATTTGCATCTTCATTGATGGCTACTTTTCATGGTACATTTGCCTTCTTGTTTTTCTATCCAGATTTTAAGAACACTAAATACAGAAATCCAAAGAGAATATGTAATGAACTCAAATGTCACAGCTTCCATTTGCAAACCATTCATTTCCACTTCAGTGGGCACTAAGTATTTATCCAGCATTCATTGTATGTTGGGTTAAGCAGTACAAGCAATGTTGATAGGTCTGTGGTACTTCTAGTGTAAAAGCTGCTGTCTCCCAGCAAGAGAGATTTGCAAATATAAACGTATATAGTAGTGTAACTGTCACACATCTAAATGTGCATCCAGATGTGTTTTTTGCTACAATATTGGAGGTCGTCACCTATTTCTAAGGCCAATTGTGACACATGATTCCATAAGTACAGCTAGAATTATTGCTAATCTGTGATGTCAACACCAATATGCATTTCAGAATGTCTGGAAATTAGAACACATAAAAATCAGAAAAATAAAAGGATATTACTAAACCAAAGTCAAATAAACTTGGGTGGGAACCTTTCTCTGTATTACACTCTATATGTAAAATAAAATATGCCACCCTAGGGACCATTGCCAAACACACAAAAACAGAATCGTGATAACACTGTATTGAAGAACATGTCTGAAGCTCCAGGAAATTAGTTTGAAATCAAAGATATTTCTGATTACACTTAACATTGAACAACCATGTGAGAGAGATTATAAGGAATACAGAGAGATGATAATCATTTCCTGAAAATAAAATGAAGTCATATTTTCATATATTTGTTATTGATGTTGTTGCACACCTTCAACTCATTTCTGACTTATGGCGATCCTAAGGCAAATGTATCACAGAGCTTTCTTGGGAAGATTTGTTCAGAGGGCCTTTGCCTTCCTCTGAGACTGAGAGAAAGTTACTTGCCCATGGTTACTCAGAAAGTTTTCAAAGCTGAGCAGGGATTTGAACCCTACTCTTCCAGTGTCCTACGTCAATGCTCAAACCACTACTCCACACTGGCCTGAGGATTTTAGCATACACCCTTAACAGAAATATTCAGGAAACTGTGCTTTCTAGATAATGTTATTAAATATATAATTTTTTTTCTACAGTGAGCAGTGACAATAAATATATTAAAGTTAGGTTTAATGACCAGACATGTCAACATATTATGAATGATATGCTAGGTTAAATAATAAATTGGAACATGATATTCAGCCCTTTTGCAATACTTTACACTGAAAAGTTTAGTGGAGAACAGCTGGCTGGTTAATGTACCCATTGTATTTATTGTGAACTTAAATGAAGGGGCCATCAACAATATATCACATTTTATTTAGGTATTTAGCCTATTAATGCTCACAAATATATCTGGATAATCTTTATACTTCAAATCTGAGTCCACATCTTAGATGTAGCCGCTTGTTACCAACTGATCATGATACAACTGCATGGCCAGAGTGACACAAGCTGAATAGATAATTACACAAATGGTTGTATACTGAGTACTACTTCATGGAGAGTGAAACAAGGATTAGAAGAGACTTCTGCCAAACAACTACTGTTTTAGCATCTTTGAGATTCTTTTACTGTTCTAGCTCATAAGACATCCAATTTAAATTATATAGCACTTACAGCTCCAAAATTAATTATTCCAAATTTCCTACACTGGCACAATCCATTATTAAATACATATCTAACACTGAAATGACATTGGTTGAGAGAAATAGGATTACAAATATAAGCGGGATACACAAAAGTACATGGATGCAAGACTTTAGCTAAACCTATATTGTTCCATTTACAGAATCAATATGTTTTGGAAGTTTTGTGATAAAGTTTGTTTTTATTCATAACTGCAATTGGGTGTTTTAGAAAAGATTATGGATGTGAATTTAAAAATTGAAAATAAATGAAGGATTGTATTTATTTATGTTTAATGTAGGATTGTAATGCTTTTGTTGCTAATTGGCATCAGGTTGTCATCGTCTTATGGAGACTTTATGAATGAGGAACCTCCAGAACATCCTGTCATCAACAGCCCTCTTCAGATCCTGCATACTGAGGACTGTGGTTTCCTTCACTGACTCTATCTGCCTGTAGTGTGGTCCTCCTCTTTTATTTCTGTCTCCCACTTTATCAAGCATTATAGTGTTTTGGAATGAGTCATGTTATTTCAGGATATGCCCAAAATATGATAGCTTCGGTTTAGTTATTTTGGCTTCCAGGGAGAGTTCAAGCTTGATTTGCTCTTGGATTCACTCAATAATCATTTTTTCAGTCCATGGTATTCATAGTACTCTCATTCAACACGAAATTTCAAATAAGTTTTGTCAGCTTTCTTCACTGTCTAGCTTTTACATCCAAACAGACATCAGAATGGCATGAATGATCCTGACTTTGAGATTTAACCACACATCTCTATGCTTGAGTATCTTATCTGGTTCATAGAATCATAGAGTTGGAAGAGACAACAAGGGCCATCCAGCCCAACCCCCTGACACGCCATGGCAAATGGCATGGGGAAAGACGGCCCAACACACTCCCACCTCCCTGCCGAGCACTGTTTTACACGCAAGTAAAGCGGTGCAAGGGAGGGAGAGGGCCCAGCGTATTCCCACTTCTATGCCCAGCATCGCTTTACTCACAAGTCAAGCAGCGCTGGGCAGCGCTGGGCAGAGAGCAAGAGGGTGTGGCCTTTTTGCCCTGCCCCCTGGAGCCCCAGCCCCCAAAGCCCCATCCTCCCTGTATCAGGTGACATCCCGGCCTGGAACGCCACTACTCTCACTGTCAGGTAGTTTCTCCTAATGTTGAGGCGGAATCTCTTTTCCTGCAGCTTGCATCCATTGTTCCGCGTCCCAGTCTCTGCAGCAGCAGAAAATAAGATTGCTCTATCCTCAATATGAAACCCTTTCAGATACTTAAACAGAGCTATCATATCATCTCTTCTCCATTCTAAACATACCCAGCTCCCTAAATCTTTCCTCATAAGGCATGGTTTCCAGACTCTTCACCATTTTGGTTATCCTCCTCTGGACATGCTTCAGTTTGTCAACATTCTTTTTGAACTGTGGTGCCCAAAACTGGACACACTATTCCAGGTGAGGCCTGACCAAATTGGAATAGTATGGCACCTTGATCTAGATGCTATACTTCTGTTGATTCAGCCTAGATCACATTGGCCTTTTTAGCTGCCAACTCACACTACTGACTCATGTTTAACTTGTCATCTACTAGGAGTCCTTGATCCTTCTCACATGTTGTCTTGTTAAGCCAGGTGTTCCCCATCCTACATCTATGCATTTCACTTTTTCTACCTAAATGCGGTACATTTCTCCCTATTTATTTTGTTAGTTTTGGTCCAGCTTTCTAATCTATTAAGGTAATTTTGAATTTTGTTCCTCTCTGGAGTATTAGCTACTCCTCCTAATTTGGTGCCATCTGCAAATCTGATAAGCATGTCCTCTATTCTTTCATCCAAGTCACTGATAAATATGTTGAATAGCACTAAATCCAGGACAGAACCCTGTGGAACCTCACTAGTCACTTCTCTCCAAGATGAAGAGGAGCCATTGCTGAGCACCCTTTGAGTTTGGCCGGTCAACCAATTATAAATCCACCTAACAATCGCAAAGGGTAGCACACATTTTACTACCTTGTTTGCAAGAATATCATGGGGAACCTTGTCAAAGGTGTTACTGAAATCAAGATATGCTATATCCACAGCATTCCCTTCATCTACCCAGCTGGTGATTTTATATATATATAAAAAGAGATCACATTAGCCTGGCATGATTATGGCATTCCCTTCATTCTCCTTCTTCCATGCTAGCTCTTCCAAGTTACAGTCTTCTTCTAAATACTAGTAATAGGGTGGATATAATTATATGGAAAACCATTAGGTGACAAGTTATTCTGAGTTACAGAGGGCTAATTTGCCTCTGTATGGCCAAGTAGCTCTACTCAGTTAGTGTAAATCCTCTCAGAAAAGAAACATGAAGTCAGCCGCCAGGATCCTACATGAAATATTACCAACTTAGTAGAATCTACCAGATACTGTGTTCTGCTAGTATATCTTTTCATAGTCCAGGGTCACCTCCACTAAGTGGAGTGACTAAGTCTAGAGCTAATCCGCTGCTAGCTAGCCAACATATTAACAATGATAAAACTGTTGCCAAATGAAAAGATAGATTTAATCTAAAGCTAATAACCATGCTTGGTTCTACTACAGAGTATTGACCTATTATTGATTAAGCATGAAAACACACTACATTAAAATACAATAATTAGAAGAAAGGTCATTTACATTATCCATGTAGAATCTGAAAGAAAGCAGTAGCATTTCACAAGCATTAGAACCACTCTATTTAATCACTCATTGGAATACTGTAGACAATACAGCAATCTATATACACTTACGCCTCTTAAGCCTAGCTATCACTATTGCCAACTAAACAAAAATATGGTCTGTCCTGCTCTCTTATCTTTAAATGGGATGTTTATAAACAAGCAAAAAACTTTTACAATAGCATTAGTTAATTGCTGTCTTGAAATGCACAGGAGTAAGTTGATGATAAAAACACTGAAGTACAATTTATTTGGAGTAATTTGAATAGGAAATTCAATTGATCCATAATATGATGACAGCAATGACTAATAAAATGGAATTTCACAAGGAATTATGTAAAAACATTTTACACCTTTGTAGCAACATATCTCACCTGCACCATTAAAAAAGGACACAAATTTGAACAAAATTTCCATATGATAACTGCTTACATATGCTAACTTATATCTACTAATTCAGATATATCATTTAGAATTATTTAGAAATAATTACTAGATTTTAAAATTTCACAGGCAAACTATTTTCCTATTCAAATTACTTCAAATAAATTCTTCAATTAATAGATGCAGTTATCCTAAATCAGTTAGCTGAATTCCCCAAAGATGCAATTATCCTAAAGGAGTTAGCTGAATTCTTCTTCATTTTATTGGTACCCAGGTGTGGATGCCTTCTAAACAGGGAAGAGGATGTCATGCTAGTCTACCTGCATGGAGTGATATGGATCGTGTGATTCCAGTAGCAGCAGCCAATGATATTTTAATGTGCAATAGAACAACAAAATTTACACCAGTTTGAGGAAGCAGATCAGGGCCCTTGCTGCAACACATAGCCTGAACCTCAGTCCTTATACTAAGGAATTATGGCTCCACTGTGACAGGGGGCAGGTAGGTAAGGTGACTGGTGAAGACCCCTCTTTCTCCTTGGTGAGTATATGAATCAAAAGAAGTGGTGCCTGTTTTGCAGGTAAATAAGTACCAAAGAGATCTGTTCATCACAAGCAGAGGGTTGGACCTACATCAGGACCAGCCAGTCATAAAGTGCACACAGGATCAGTGCAAAAATAAGGAAGGCCTCAGACAGGTAAGTGATTGAAGATTTGGTGAGATAAGACAAATTGGCACCAGATAAGTACTTACTGGGTACCAGAGGGCAATTGGAGATAGTAGAACAAGGCTCATCTCACCATATAGAAGAACAGGTTGCTTACCTGTAACGGTATTTCTTCGAGTGGTCATCTGCAAATACATACAAATGGGTTTCACTGCGCCTGCGCAGTGCTGCTCAGAACCTTCTGGAATCACTGGGCAAAGTTTACTTTGCAACATATAGAAACTTTTTGGCGGTAACTCCGCCCACCCGTTATAAGGCCCCTACCTTCCCGCTCTTTTCCCCAGTTCCGCAATTTTTCCGCCAAGCAGGCGATGGAAAGAGCCAATGAGAGCAGGACACTGAGGGGACGGACGGGTGGGATTTGTATATATTCACAGATGACCACTCGAAGAAATACCGTTACAGGTAAGCAACCTGTCCTTCTTCTTCGTGGTCTCTGAGAATCATACAAATGGGTTTAGACTGACAAGCTTAGGTATGCGGCGGAGGGAGTGTCCTGAAACCAAAGCTATGGTGAACCAAAGGTATATTTATTACAACAATAAACACCTTGAACCATAAAAGAGTCAGTCTTTGTTGTTCATGAAAAGGCAAACATAGCAATAACATTGCTAAACCTGAGAAGGGAACAGAGGTCATGTAAGACCGGTCCCGTAGAACTGTGCAAATCAACATTCAACCGAATGTAAACAGTGTATATATGTACAGAAGTACTGAAACACAAACCATCAGTAGTGCAATCAATGCAACCCTGAAACCAACACAGCCCTCCCGAAAGCTGCGTCTCGGATGGCCCTGGTGTCCAACCTATAATGTTTGATAAAAGTCAGAGGTTGGGACCAGATAGCAGCCTTGCAGACATCCTCCAAAGGAATCCCCAACAGGAATGCAGAGGATGCTGCCATTGCCCTTGTGGAATGAGACCGAACCCTGCCAGGGAGAGGTTTGCCCAACAGTTCATAGCAGAGGTGGATGGTACCAGCCACCCATTTGGAAAGCCTCTGCGCAGACACAGGCAACCCTTTCTTCGGTTCCGAGTAGCATTGGAAAAGTCTCTCGGACCGACTGGAGGCAGCAGTTCTGTCCAAATAAAACGCCAGTGCTCTCCTGACATCAAGAGAGTGTAGGCATCGCTCCGCATCCGAAGTTGGGCTGGATGCGAGAGTAGGCAACACAATGTCTTGGCACATGTGGAAAGCAGACACTACCTTCGGCAGGAAAGTAATGTCAGTGCGGAGGACCACCTTGTCCTTGTGGAACCTCAGGAATGGCTGGTCCCTCCGTAAAGCACAGAGTTCGCCCGCACGGCGGGCAGAGGTAATGGCCACAAGAAAAGCGGTTTTCCAAGTCAGTAGTCTCAAGTCCGCTGTGGCCTTCGGTTCAAAGGGCTTGGATTGGAGGGCGGACAGTACCGTCTCCAAGCTTCAAGCCAGCGTTGGTACCGACACAGGAGGATACAGGTTGGCACATCCCTTAAGGAACCCCTTCACCAAGGGGTCTCTGAAAAAGGAAACCCTCCCCCCGAACTGGTATTTGGCACAAATGGCAGACAGGTAGCATTTGATAGATGTGAGGGACAGCCCCTCATCCAAAAGCGCCATCAAAAACTCCAGCACCACTGGAGTGGACACCTGAGCAGGAGACAAGCCCTTTCGGGCAAGGAAGAGGCCAAATCTCCTCCATTTCAGGGCATAGGACCGCTGGGTGGAAGGTTTCCTTGCAGCCAGGATCACCGTCCTCACCGACTCCGGCAAAGCAGTCAGGGCTGTATCCTCCAGGCTACCAGCGGCAGGCTCTCGATGTCCGGGTGGAGAATCTGTCCGTCCTGGATCGACAGCAGGTCTGGGCGGGGATCGAGGCAGAGGAAGCATCTCCTGGAGAAGTGAAGAAGGGATGCAAGCCAGGGCTGTCTCGGCCACCACGGGGTGATCAGGATCGCATGCGAGTGGTCCACTGTCATTTTGGACACCACCCTGATGATGAGAGGGAACGGAGGGAAGGCGTAGAGAAGCTCCTCCGTCCAGAGGAAGGCGAATGCGTCTCCAAGGGATCCGTCCATTCGCTTCCTGGAGCAGAACTGGGGACAGTGGCTGTTCCACCTGGTCACGAAGAGGTCGATCCGGGGGGTTCCCCACCGGTCAAAGAGGTCGCTGACCGTCTCGGGATGGAGCCTCCACTCGTGGCACACCGAGGGAGATCTGCTGAGGCGATCTGCCAGCTCGTTGTCCTCCCCGGGAAGGTGAATCGCCTGGAGGAGGACGCGTCTCTGGATGCACCAGTCCCAGATGCGGAGCGTGAGGTCGAGCAGGGTCCTGGACCTGGTACCACCTTGCTTGTTGATGTAATACATCACGGTGGTATTGTCCGTCCTCAGGAAGACCACCTTCCCTGTGACGGCGAACTTGAACGCCCTCAATGCCTTTTCCACTGCCAGCATCTCCAAAGCGTTGATGTGGAGGAGCTTGTCTTGTGTGGACCACCTGTCTTTGACGACCAAGTCGAGCAGGTGAGCGCCCCATCCCTCCAGAGATGCATCGGTTTTCAGAGTCAGTTGTGCCTGGGGCTGATGGAAAGGCATCCCGGTGCAGACGTTGCGGCGGTCCAACCACCATCTGAGGGAGGCGGCTATTGGTCTTGGTACCGTGAGCCACTTGGACAGGGGGTCTTCTACCGGAGAGAAGACTGAAAGGAACCAGGATTGGAGAGGCCGAAGATGAAGTCTTGCCCAGGGGGTGACGAATGTCGTCGATGCCATGTGGCCTAGGGCGACTTGGACGTCTCTGGCTCTCACCCTTCTGTGGGAGATGCACAGCCTGAGGGAAGTTGTCAGGGCCTGAAACCGTTCCGGAGGGAGGAAGGCTGAGCAACTTTCGGAGTCGAGGATGGCCCCGATGAACTTGACCTGCCTGGTCGGTGTGAAGTGGGACTTTTCCCTGTTGACGACCAGCCCGAGGGAGTCTAAGAGGTGCAGGGCGAATGAGACTGCCTCCTGCAGCTCATGTTGGGATTCGGCTGCAAACAGCCAGTCGTCCAGGTAGGGAAAGACCATGAAGCCCTTTTGATGCAGGTATGCCACCACCGGTGCCATGTACTTTGTGAAGACCCTTGGAGCCGTGGCCAAGCTGAAGGGAAGAACGTTGTAATGGTACGAGGTGGAGCCGACAGCGAAGGCGAGGAACCTCCAGTGGGATTCTCGAATCCCGATGTGGAAGTAGGCGTCCTTCAGGTCGACGGTCGCAAACCACAGGCCCTGGTGAAGCAGAGGCAGAATGGAAGCCAAGGTTACCATTCGAAAGCGACGGTAGTCAAGGAACAAATTCAATTGTCTCAAGTCCAGGATGGGCCTAATGCCCCCATCCGCTTTCGGTACCGTGAAGTACCTGGAGAAAAAGGCTCGAGGACATTGGTCGGGCGGTAGGGGGGAGATTGCCCCCTTACCCAGCAAGGCGCGCACTTCGTCGAGAAGGGTGTCCGAGGGGGGAGTGGACATGAAGGCTCCAGTTGGAGGGAGCTCTTGGAACTCGAGGGCATAACCCCTATGGACGATGTTGAGAACCCACGAGTCCGATGTTATGGAGGCCCAGATGTTAACAAAGGGCCTCAAAATGTCCAAGAAGAAGAGGGGTGAAGGAGGGACGAAGCGCGCTGCGTCCCTTCAGGTTCTCTTCTTCCCCTGGTCGGTGTCCTGCCGGCGGGACTTGCGGTACCGAGGCGGGAAGTTGCGACGGCCAGAGGAGGAGGAAGACTGCGAGGGAAAGCGGCGTCTCTGGGAGCCCTGTTGCTGGGACTGCCGATCCCGGGAGAAGGTCCCCTGTGACTGACCTTGCGGCTGCCACGGGCGCTGACGCTTCCGGAATGGAGAAGCCGATGTAGATGACATGCCATGCTTCTTCGCCGCCGCCTTCATCCTGAACTTCCTGTTCAGGCGGTCGTCGGTCTCGGCATGGAAGAGCCAGGTCCCGTCGAGCGGCATGTCCTCGATGGCCACCTTGACGGTAGGGTTGAGGTCCGAGGCCCTCAACCAGGCGTGGCGTCTGAGTGCCATGGATGCAGACATGGCCCTCCCTGCACAGTCAGCCATATTCCTGGAAGTGGTGATGAGCCAGCTTCCGATGGAGTGTGTCTCGTCCCTGACCTCGACCAACTGCCTCTGGACATCATCCGGGATGTCCGGGATGAGGGGGGAGATCCGTTCCATGAGGGTCTGGATGTAGGCCCCCATGCAGGCGGTGTAGTTGACGGCCTTCACCGCAAGGGCCGCTGCCGAGTACGCTTTCTTGGCCAGGCCATCCACTTTCTTCGCCTCCCGGTCGACCGGGGAGGTCGCCTGCTTCGGAACGAAGCTGTGCTGGGCTCCCTCCACAATAGCAGAATTCGGCCTGGGGTGGTCGGCCAACCAAGGACAACTCGCCGGAGCGACTCTGTAGAGAGACTCTACCTTGAGAGAGGATGCAGACAGGGTGGCCGGTGAGTCCCAAGACCTCTTAACGATGGTCTGAAGCGAGGGAAGCAGAGGGAGGCAAGGTGGAGTAGGCACCCGTCCGTGCACCCGACGTTCCTGAGCGTCGTCGTCCGGGAAAGCGAGCTCGATTTCGAGAGCCCTCGCCATCTTCACGACGTGCTCACTGAAGGAACGAACGTCATCCGACAGGGAAGACGGCTCAGGATTGTGCATCCTCTGAGGCGAGGCCGACATGGAGAGGACATCCTCATCGGATGGTGCCTTGGACGGAGGCAAGGGCTCCTCATCGGAGTCCAAGTCAGAGGAGAGGGCATCCATCACTCTGACTTGGGATCTTGGTCGGACCGGGACGAGGTCGGTCGAGGAGCGCGAGTGTCTTTGAGGTGGAGATGGCGGCCTCTCGTACACGGATACGGTCGGGACCGATCTGGACGAGGTGCCCTGCTGAGGGTCTGCTGGATGGGGGTTCAGTCTGGTGAACTCCCTGATGGTTCTGTCCTCCGATACCAACATGTAGTACCGGCCCGTCTGAGTGTCGAGGAACAGGTCCGGTATCTGCTGTTTACGGGGCGGGTCCTCGTAGTCGTCGTTCCCAGAGTGAGGAGGCGACCGTTGTTCCAGAGAGAGAGGAGGAACGGTGTCCTCCGTCCCGTGGACAAAGTCCATGGTGGGCTGAGGCGGTGGCGTGTCCGGTACCGGAGTCAGCCGAGCCTCGGGCGCAGGCTCTGGATCATGGGGAGCCGCCGGAGTGGAGGCGCGGGCCTTCTTAGAAGGAGAACGCCTCTTGTCCTTAGCCTTCGGCGGGTCGGTACCGGGCTGATCTTGGGACGTCTTAGCCCTTTTAGAGGCAGGGTCACGACCCGTCTTGTCCTGATGCCTCTTCTTTCCCGGCCTCGGAGTCTCTTCCGGTGGGAAGAAAGGATTGTCCGGAAGATCCCGGAGGACAGCCGCCACTCCTGAAGAGGAGGGTCTTGGAGACCTTGCCCTGTCCGGTGACGGGACGTGGGTCGCTCCCAAAAGCACAGCCGGCTCCTTCGGCTTTGGAGTGTGGCGAGATGCCTTGGACGCCCTGGAGGACGAAATCGAAGCGAGTTGGACCTCCGCTTCGGTACCTCTCTTCGCGTGGGAGCCCTCCGGTCTCTTCGTCGATTTGGAGGCTGGCTCGGTACCCTCAGTCCCCGAAGACTTGTGGGGGCGCTTGGAGGGTTTGTCGGTGGCACTGGGCGGTTTCGAGCCACGGGCCACATCGGAGGTGGTGGAAGGAATTGTCCCGGCCGGGACACACACCACGCTGGAAACGGCGGTTCTCGCGGATGTCACGCTGGACACACTGGCCCAAGAAGATAAAGCCGGGGGCGCGGACGGCGGGACGGAAGACGAACGCGAACCTCCCTCTTGCACCTTGCCCAGGGCAATGGCCGAAGTAAGCTGGGACTCACGGTTTTTCCGGGCCTGAGAAGAGAGGGATCTGCAGAGCGGACAGGCCTTGGTATCATGGCCCTGGCCGAGGCACAGCAGGCAGGAGGAGTGCAGGTCCTGGACGGGCACCTTGCCCCCACAAATGTCGCACTTCTTGAACGGAGCAGGCATTTCCGAAGTTGTCAGAGCCAGAGGAGAATTCAAAGCGAGGTCAACAGTCCGAAAGTCCGAAGTTACCAGGGGCGGGAGACAAAGAGTGGTCAAAAACAGTCCGAGGTCAAGATGAGAAGTGATTCCAAATGCAAGCTAAAGCGAGCGAAGTTCCCTGAAGCAGCTAGCGCGGCGGAAAAAAGGAACTGGGGAAAAGAGCGGGAAGGCAGGGGCCTTATAACGGGTGGGCGGAGTTACCGCCAAAAAGTTTCTATATGTTGCAAAGTAAACATTGCCCAGTGATTCCAGTAGGTTCCGAGCAGCACTGCGCAGGCGCAGTGAAACCCATTTGTATGATTCGCAGAGACCACCAAGAAGAAGGGAGTCTGATCCCTCAATGGGGTCCAAGCTGACAGGACTCCTTGAGGAGTATACTGGATGCCCCATGTGTAGTGATCAGTCCCAGTACTGAATTGCATTTACCAGACTGTTCCCCCCCCATCCCCAGTGCTCTTTGAGGGTCTGCCATTGCAGTGTTTGGCTCTCCAGTTGTCTCAACCACAACAATAGCTTGTAATCTCTTGAATACCGACACACCAGTCACCTTGTTGTTAGGCGATTGGTTGCTGCTACCCTGTCTGCTTATGTCAGTTCCAGGCAATGCCACAGGCAGTTGCCCAGCTGACAATGTAGCAATTACTAATACTGATCCACACCACTTAACTTTCCATCTAGATCTGTCCGGTTCAAGATAGATCAATATCACTTCAATTAATAATTACTCCCATTAAATATTGTTACACACTGAAATTAAATTTAGTGTAAGCAGAGAGCATGAAATTCTGCTTGAGTGAGGAAGGGGCTTTTAGGGTAAGATGGATATCCAAGCGAGTAAGTGGTAAAATTCCCTCATTCATTTTTTAGTAGTTTGCTTAAATTAATAGGAAGTGGTGTCACTGTTCTTGCCACTGTGAAATGATGGACATTTTCCAAGGTCAATGTATGGAAAAAGAAGGAGCCGCTGATATGCGCAATCCATGAGATAATCCTTTCTTCTTCTGTAAAATTTCCCTGAAATCAGATACGCTATACCTCATTTATTCCCAGCAGCTGGACCAAAATTTCTTTGTTTGAGTTCAGTGTCATGGCAGGAGGCTGCTTGGGCTGGAATTTAATACTGTAAGTTACTTATTTTGAAAGAATTTCAAATTAATGGTTTTTAAAAGTTCAATTAATATGAGAAAAGTAATGAGTATTATATTGGAGATACAGTGGTACCTCGGGATACGAAATACCCAGGTTACGAAATTTTCGGGATACGAAAAAATCCCATAGGGAATTATTGTTCCGGGTTACGAATGTTTTTTCGGGTTACGAAAAAACTTTTGGTGCTTTTTTCGGCTTTTTCGCACGGAATCGCGGCTTTTCCCCATTAGCGCCTATGGCAATTCGGCTTACGAAGGCTTTTCGGGTTACGAAAACGGCCGCGGAACGAATTACTTTCGTAACCCGAGGCACCACTGTATTTAAAACAATCCAAAAGTAACACTGTTGCCACATTTTACCTTTCCTCCTTGGCCTTCCTTTCCTTTTACTGTTATCGTGTTTTGTCTTTACCTTTAGATTAGTATAAGCATTTGAATAGCACCTTCATTATTCTTACATTTTTGTACAATACCTATCAACTTTTGCTTTGTTCATCAACATCTAAAAAAATAGAACAGCTATCTTTAAATATCTGTAAATATAACAATTATTCAGGCCACACTTACTATTAAGTCTTAACATATAGGATAGATTTGTGATAAAGTGAGGCTTGAAAATGGGGATGGTGAACATGTGATTAGTGACTCCCAAGGCCCACTCAGTTCACTCCAAATTCCTAAATTTATTTTTTTATTTGATTAGATAATGTCTTTGATGACAGCATTAAACCTAGCAGATAGTGTAGAAAGAGTTTCACGGGATGTTTTAATTGCTTAAACTTACTAATCAAATGCTTGTTACCTGTTTTTTCTGTAGACTGCTGAACTTTAATTCCTGGCTGTGTATAATTAACTCTGCTTGATGCCAACACAGGTATATTTATTTTTTCAGGGAATTCATAACACTCAGGCATGCTTACTTCAACAGTGTACTCAATATGTTTTTCAGAGAAGTTAGAACAGTTGGAGAGAGCATCTTTCTGTAAAAAAAAATTGGGAAGTTTATGCAACTTTAAGAAACTTCATCCACTTTTACAGACAAAACTCCAAAGGTAAAAAAAACCCCATCTTCAATTATATACCACTTCATACTGAACTAACAGTGTCTAAGTGGTTTACAACTGTAAGCTAATTACCCCCAACAATCTGGGTACTCATTATACATTAAGATAATGTATAATTCATTCAGTTTGGTCACTTTTGAAGATGTAATACTAATGGCTACTTTTTGAATAATCATGCTTTTCAAGAATTTAGTACCCCTACTGGCAAAGGGTACCTCAAGAGGAAGTCAGCAAACAAAATGAAAGCAATCCTCCAGGGAAATTACAAGGTATTTAAAAATAAAATATAACTATTCAAAAACAAACAAAATTAAAAACCAAAAGTAAAAAAAAAAAAAAAACCTCCTAAGAAAGGCCAAATCCCTGTCAGAACAAGACTCTTTGCAGCTTCTAGGACCTCACCTACCCAAATGGTCGCACTGTAAAGAATAATAAGACACATACTTTTGGCTCATTCAGAGAAGAGACATACAGCTGAATCATTCAGAGCATTAGAGTTTGATCTGAGGGTACAGGTTCATATGACTTCTTGTGGGCTTTCAAGAAGGAATGTATCAGTCTATCCTACTAAGACTCCTGGCTATATTGTATACTGGATTTAGTGTGCTTATAATTAATTTTGCTTATGTAGAAAACTGAAAGATATTCTGGTAGCAATATTTGGGAAGCAAACAGTATTCCATATCGCAAAATCAACTATATCATATGCTTGCTGTCTGTTCCTGGTGACCTAACACTCACAATACTTTGAGAGCAGCTTCCACTTCACTTATTAAAATGGTTTCTGGGAGTTGGAATTATGGTACTTAGAGGAGTTTTAAAAAAATCATATTTCATTACAATGAAATGATTTTCTGAACAACAAAAAAAACCATAAGAATTCTTACATAATAAATCCCAAACTGCAAAATGACTTTGAAAAACTGGGCAGTTTATGAAGACTTTCTCACAGTGAGAAGAAAATTGTTAAAATATTGTTTAGTGAACAATTGCATCTTTATTAATATCTACTGTTAGATGTGTGACCATTTATCCCCTTGCTTCTAGAATAGACAAATAGGACAGTCTTTGTGCAAGAGGACAAATGGACACAAATCTGGCATGAGAACTGCCAGTACTGTTGTCCCTCCACATTTGCAGCTTTGACTTTTGCGGATTTGATTATTTGCAGTTTTGATTAATATGTTCTCTCTGGGAATCTCTAGGTCCTCCAGTGCAATTCTGTATGAAGCTGATCATAGAGTTGTGCTGGAGAATCTAGAAGATCCTATTGAAAACACTTCTCTAGACATTTGTAGCTCCTCCAACATGGGTCTGTGATCAACCTCTGGCAAATGTTGACCATAGAACTGCATTGGTGGACCAGAGATTCCTAGAATGTTCTCTTAGGTAAGAAGAATAGTGTTTTTTATTTGTGGTTTTCTACATTTACAGGGGTCCTTCACCCCTAACCCCACCAAATGTGGAGGGACCATTGTATTCACAAACCAGTCATAAAACTTTTCAACCTTCCTGGACATTGGTTTTGTTCAAGAACAATAACAATAATAATCAAAGCAAGATTAGACAGAGAAACTGTTGATCTAAGATGTATTCTTACATTTCAATCCATTACAAGCGGTATGAACAGAGACAAGGGTCTCTTGACCCATGTCACATCTGTTACACACGCAACAGAAGAGTTCTCCTCGGAATATTTTTCTACTTCAAACAGATTTTATTGTTTTCTCACCTCAGGACTAACAAACCAGTTACTTTACACACCTATATCCTCTTACAACTCTTTGGAGGTTTATGGCCTGGGTTTGGATCTTTATCTTATTACATTCTGTCCCACCAATACAACTGTGTAACTATACTGAAATAGCTGTGGCTTTAATATTACTCCATAAGTACATCTGAAGGAATGGAGTGAAATCCACAAAAGCTCCTGCTGAAATAAATCAATTAAAGGTGTTCCTTCTTCCCCTCTTCTTTTCTTTGTTTTATATTTTAAACCCATAGTGTTTTACCTCAACCCTTGAGAGTCCTAAAGCTGCAATTGCAACTCGAACACTGCTGCTCTCAAGTGTCCCTGTGACTTTTCTTCGCTCATACTCTAAAGTAGACATCTGTTGTTGTGCTGCAATAGCCAGAGCCTTCTCCCTGGCTTCATTGATTAGGGGGATCTTGAGAGTTTCCTGAAGGACATCAGTAAGGCAACATTTCAAATAAAGGACTGACTCCTCTTCACTTTGGCCTACAATGAAGAAAGCCATTTGTTGAAAAGGTGAAAGATTCACTGAAAAATAATGCTCTATCACAGATTTCCCAGCAAATTGTTCTGACACTGGATAAGCAAGAGCTAAAACCAACTTTTTTTGAAACTAAATATCCAATTCTTTACACTGTAACTGTAACTTTATTGTTTATAGCCATGAGCAGTCAATTTACTACACAGAAAATAAAATGGAAAATAAAAATTAGCTTTAACTTGTCATTTATGAAACAGTAATGCCTGAATGAGTAAAAGATTTATAATAAAACTTTCTTTTCTAGTACAAAAGGCATTAACCTGTCTCCATAAAGTAACCTAGACAGAAGGAGGATAGAAAGACAAGAGACCATTTTATTTACCTTACTTTTAAAAAATGGCACTTGACTTAATTTTTGAGCAGTCAAAGCAAATTTTGCAATTTTGCAGCATAGTAAAAATATCACTGCCTTGATATTAATTCCATATGTGTGCAAATAGCTTGGCATTTACCCAGGAAATATGCAATGAGATTTATAGTTATTACTTTTTAAAAAAATATTTTTTTTGACCAGCGAAATTCATTCTTATAAGACAACTTCAGCTAGTATAAGGCAAGAATAACATAGGTGCGGGTTTCTATAGAAAGCAACCTTGTTTAAATTCTCAGGATAGATCTAAGTGTACTGCATAGGTCAGAATGAATCCCATAAAAATTTCTGCACAACCTTTGAACACCTCCAACATATTTGCATCATACAATCTTTGAAAATACATTCCCAGCTGATACAATCAGACACACGACTTAAAATTTATTTTCCATTTAGCATCAAGCTAAAATCCCAGATATATAAAATTATACTGTTGTTGAATGGGTTTTTGATCAAGTTTCACCTGATGAATTTTCTGCCTCTATCCAAAGATACCACCTTTAGTTTCAGCATGATTAATAATCAAATGTTCATCTGTACAGTCTCCACATTCCTATTTGTGTAGATGAAATCATCAGTATTTAAAAGAATTGCAAGCTTTACATCTAATGTTGAAACTGGAAAATATTCCATGCCATACTTTTGTGGGTGTATTTATTTATTTATAATGTTGGCATACAAGAAAGAAACTATTATCACACCCTTCTATTGGTCTTTACATTTTCTTATGGCAGACCATTTGATCCAAGTCTGACTCTAGAAGTATTGGAATGGAACTGTCTACAAATGTTGGCAGAAGCTAAACTTTGCCATAAAGGACATTTATAGTGTAAATGGCAAAGCAAAAGTGCACAAGGTTAATAGATAGCTCTTTTCAATCGTTTCGGAAATCTTTTTGAAACTAATGATGGAGAATGAAAAAGCGAACTAGCATGGATTTTCCCTTTATGAAATCTGCCTACTTTTCAGCTATGATTTGAATTTTCAGAAGCTCAAGGCTACAGTTTACATAATAAGTATTCAGAATACAATTTAGGGGCAACATTAAGCAAACTAATTGCTCTAAATATCTTTGAATTTCTTTTGAATATGCTTTAGAGTTTCCTTCACAAATGGACACCACAAAACTAACCCACAGCCTCATCAAATTTTCCCATGGTGGTATATGTACATGAACAATGCAGCAAGAAGTCCGTTCTGTATATAGGTGGATTATTTGGATGCTAGGTTGTGGACGCTAGCCCCTATTGCTATTGTTTCCCTAACAGTGGAGTCCAATGCTAGAAAAGGAAGCAAGATGGAAGGATAAGAAGAGAGCCCAAAGATGCCAACATATAGCAATCAACTTGAGTAACAGTAATGACATGGATATTCTTTGCTGGACTTTCCAGCTTTGCTGGGAAGAAGAGAGAATAAAGTTGAGCTGGCTATGACAGAGAAGGTGTGCCAGCAAAACTGAATTAGGAAAAAAAAGTAGTCAGCTGGAGTAAGAGAAACTGTGGTCTGAAAATTCCCTGCCTGACATTCCCAGGTCTATCAGGGTTATTTGTTTGTTTCTTTGTTTTGTTGTTTAATTTCTATGCTGCCTTTCTCCCAGAAAAGAACCCAAGGCAGCTGTCATGCCCAATGTGGCTGAGGATGAGGGGGCTGAGTTAGAGTCCCAGTTTGAGACTGAGCCTGAAGCTGAGCTGAGCTCTAGCTCTGCCCTGCCAGCTCAAGCAAAGTTTGTGACTACCAAGGAGGCTTAAGCAGAGTCTGTTGTCTCCCGAGAGGCTCAGCAACCAAGTCTCCCAGCAGCAGATCTTTCAGGCAGGAAGAGGATGAATACAGCATACCTACCTTCAACCAGTGAAGAGCTGAAAGGGCATGCCTCCAGCATTCAATGAGGCTTTATGAAAAATGCCAATTAATCAGCAAACAGGTGAGCTCATGAGAGCAGGTAATTTAAACAGGTGAAGAACGCCAAGCCAGTTGTCAAAAATTATCTGAGTTTGCTGGTGAAAGCATGCTTGTCTCTGACTCTGAACTCTTGCTGTTCAGACTGCTTTCTCATCTTGACTATCTGGAACCCTTGACCTTTGGACTGCCTTGTTAATCTGCCTTGTTGGAATCCTAGACCTCGTACTGCTTGACTATTCTCTGGCTGGACTCTTGGTTTGTACTACAGAGCTTTGCTTTAATCTTATTTTGTTTGCACAGACTTTGCTTTGGCTTAAAACTGCACCAGGCTTTGTGAGCAGTTTCTCTATCAGCATTCTTGGCTGCTTTCCTGGACAGCAGCTCAAAAATAAATTATGGAATTTAGAATGAAAAAATAAAACCTGGACTGGCTGAGAGATTGAGATGCTGGTGGCATACTCTCAAAGAAATTATTCAAAACTAGGCCATTTCTATAGGGAGCGACTTTGGGAAACAGGAACTGGCCTTGAGTGGGAATAGGGCAGAATGTATTCCTGGGTATAGGATGGTAGGCCTAGATGAGAGCTGGGAGGGGGCTGAAAAAAAGAGGAAAGCAGTGAGTAGATTACTTTGGATTACTTTAGTGTATCCCTGTGTGTATTTGTTCCTGTGGGAGATACAGATTTATTAGGTGTCTACATGGTACTATACAATACTGTATGATCTTAGCTAGAGTTGTATACATACAGGTGCAAATTGCTATATGCCTTTAGTTCTCAATACCTGAGGCATTCTTTAGTGGCAATCACCAGGCTGTACCAATTTTCTTTTGTATACAGTTGGTGGGAACTGTTGAGACTGTAGCTGTATGGCAGCCCAATGTGACTGTGTGTGAGAGAACCCACAGTGACCTGGGGTTTCTATTTCCACAGGAAAGGGAAATACAGCTTGAAGTGGAAGATGAAGGATCCAGGTGCTTATACATTGCTACCCTCTCTACCATTTCCTACGAGTCTCTCATTACTGGTTGCTCTTCCAACAGGCCCTCTAACCTGACAGTGCTACTGTTTAATGGTAGCTTGGTTCATAATAACATTCTCTATAACCACGATTTGATCAAGAATGAAGGAGCTGACCTGGTATGTATTACCAAGACCTGGGCAACCAAACTGGAAAGGGTAGATGTGACAAGACTCTTTCTGTTTAGGTACATAGGATAGCATTAATGCAGGAAAATCATAAGTAACAGTAAATTAGTAAATATCTTGCAAATTTATTCAGCAAGAAGCTTTCTGTTCTTTTAACAGTCAAGATTAAACTTCTCATAGCACAGAAATAAAAGGAATGCAGACACATAATCTACTAAATTTCCCCTTGTCATACACCTGCTAAGGCAAGGGGGGAAATTGTCACATTGAATTACTATTTGTTTTACAGACTGCCATTATGTAGAATACTGGAGTGACCTAATTGATTTTAAAACTACCATTTAAACAGATAGCTAACACCAAAAAAAGAAAAAGAAAAGATGAACTGCAATTCTATTAAAACTGAGTAAGCATTTTCACTTAATTATATTATTATTTTATATTTTATATTGTATTATTATTATTATTATCTTATTATTTCACTTTCACTCTCTTTCAAATGGTCATGTTAGAAACAAATTGTAATTTTCATAGTACAGGAATAAAAAACCTGCCACAGGAAATCAAACTTCTACAAATAACTTCCACAAGCCATGAACACATCAAAAACATTTTCCACGGCTTAAACATTATAAAAAAAATAGTATGAGAACATAGCTGATGACTGGTAAACAGCACAAACAGACCTAATGCCCAATGTATATGTAAATGTGCAGTTGGAAAAATTCATTTCCAGGATTGCAGCTCCAATTGCTGCCTATGTTCCGAAGCACTACATAAGAACAAATACTGAGTACATAAAATGGAATGCAATTAAATAGAGAGAGGTCAAGTGAATTGCTAAAAGGTTTTATGTGTCTTACTGTCAATGCAGTATATCTCTGAATCACTGGTACTAAACAACTGCAGCTATATTTCTCTTTAACACTATTATGCCAGCATGTGTCCTGTTCTGGAGATGCCTAAGGATGTACTGTCTCCATAAGCATCAATCCCTTCCTGACAGGGCTGTTTGGCCCTAATTAAATGGACATACAGAAGTATGTTTGAATCACAACCCATGAAAGAAAGGTCACTTGTGCAGTAACTGTGGGTAATTTTCTGTATGGATCCATGCAAGGTGAATGAAAGCTCTACAAGCCATTATCTTCAAGAATTAGAATTACAATTGCAATTACCTTCCATTCTCCTTTGACTATTTGTAGATTGCCAGCTTGTGGTCATTACCAAGTAGCAATAAATTCAGAAGGCAGTATGGCTAGACTATGCTAATTTTGCAATGGCAACAAAATTGATCTTCATAAGCCAAATTAAATAAGTAAAGTAGCACAACTATTTTGAACATGCACTTTAAAACACTCAAATAGCTTTCCAATCCTGAAACATTTTCAAGAATTACTGCTTGAAACTTTTTTGCACCTTCAAAGGTACATCAGCTCACTTATGACCATTTATAAAAATATAACTATTTATATCAAATCTGAATGCATCTGAATCTAGGAACATTGACCTGCAATAGTATTAGTACAAGCAGAACCATAATTATATGCTGCAAATAGAAAATTATAAGAAGCTAAGAAGGGTACAAGCTGAGTATCCGTTACCTGAAAGGCCTGTGATAGTATTTTGGATTTCAGATGTGGATTTTACATTTTTTATACATATGTATTTGACAAGCTGTATCACAAGCTTAGTTTTGGATTTGGGGGTATTTTGAATTTGAGATTTCCAGATAAAGGATATTCAACCTGCACTGGTATATTTAAAAGTGAAAATAATCCTAGATTATTTGCACCAGAATACATGTGAGCAATACATAAATTGTAAATCAAAATTTGTTGTCAAAACTTGTGCCCACCATTAGCAGAAGTAGAAAAAAGAAACAATAGTATATATTTCATAGCATTTTTGTGGTCTCTCACTATTGTAAAATATTTTATTTATTCCTATATTTAGTGCACCTAACACTTTAATGCAGTTGAAAAACAATCTACACACCCCTCCATTTTTCCACTCTACCTTCTAACATACTGCTAATGCACAAAACATTTGGGCTATCCATCGGAAGAAAGTATGAAGGCACTGGTAAGCCACATGTTCCTTCCACCAGGTATACAAATTCACCAATCTGAAACACAAGAACATATGCATTTCAATTCTGAAAGCAATTCATGCAGAAGAAATTAGAAGGCTGTCAGACCACAAACAAAGAAAAATTCATTATACTAGCACTGAAATTTCACTTGCAAGAATATTTCATGGCTTGATTTAAAGCATACTGAATAAACTATAATGTACTATATAAGATATCATAGGATAACTTTAGTCCTTCGATTTTGCAAAAAAATATTATGAAAGTCTCTGTAATCTTTTAGTCTTTAACTTAACTTACTGCTTTAGCTATGACACTGAAGTAACTTTTCCATCAACTACAGGTAATCACAATGTAAGGAGTAAATAATGTAAGGAGTGATGTGATTGACTCTGTACATGTGGAGCCCCTATTTAGATACTAGTGTTCGCAAGATGAACCAATGAAAATGTGGTTTCTCCATTAAGGCATTAAGGCAGAAATTAAGGGAGCAACAGTTACCACTTTTGGGGAGGTGCTCCTTAATTAACTTTGCTATGCTTGGTTTTTATTTATTTTTTTCCCCAGCCTGTAGCAGAAAACTTCAAGGATAAGGCAAGGACAAGGAAGTCAGTTGATCAGTCAGATACAACATTTTCACTCATGATAATTATTTGCTAACTGGAGTTAAAAAAGGCATAACACATTGTTACTCAGATGTTTACACACATATACAAAGTTTAAGAATACTGCTTACAGAGGAAGCCCACACAAGACTTCTAATTATTACTAAGTTAAAGCAATATTTCTGTCTTTGGGGCTGTGCAGACAGCCCTGAAGGGGAGGCCTCCAGCCACCTCTTTCATAGCCAGATAGGCCTTTCCAGGATGCCAAAACAAGCATCAAAAAGTGGCTACTTTTTGTGTCCTGCAAAGGGCATGATAGCCATGACACCAAAGCTTTATGGGGCTCCTTCAGCACTGCATCATGCAGATGCAGTGCCAGAGGAGTGGCATGACACGCGTGCATGTGGTATGGCACACAGTGTCACACCGCCCTGGGGGCAGAACCAGGGGGTGCATCATGTAGACACTACACCCTGACTCCACCCCCAACCCAGCCCAAACTGCCGGTCTGCACAGGGTCTTTATTAGGATAACCTAGGCCCCATACAGACAGGCCAAAATAATGCTGCTCCGGGTCACTTTGGAGGTATACTGTGCCAAAGCTGCACTCCAGTGCTTAGGACTGGATCGTGGCTTTGGCGTGGCTTCCGGACTCTTAGGACGTATGCATCATTTAAACAGCATACCTCCAAAGTGACCCAAAGCAGCTTTATTTTGGCCTGTCTGTATGGGGCCCTAGCCCCTTTTATTAACTCTGAAATGCAGGTTTTGTTTAGTAGACCTTAAGAATTTACGGTTGTACCTGTAGGCAAACTTGACACCTGTAAATGAAGGTCAAATTATGTAAGACAGCAGTGGAATTTTCTCCTCCATAGATTATTTGTTTTTACAGTAAAAAATAAGGTTTAAAAACCTTTAACTCTTCCATTGAGATTTCCATGAAACTGTATCTTTCAATAACTTGATGACTCTAAACTAGTTCTTTATTATTTCTATTATTCTTTTAAAAAGAATAATAGAAAGATCTGCTCAGTTCTTTCTTGGAAATTCACCATTATGTCCTAGATAAAAAATTCCAACATAAAATAGATTTATAGCACAATCCTTTAAATACCTACTAAGAATGAAGCTCCACTCATTTTACTGTTGCTCACTTCCAGCTAAATAGGTACAGTGGGCCTTTAGTATTGCCCAGGGTTTGGTTCGAGAACCCACCATGGATACCAAACTCCATGGATGCTCACATACTATTATATAAAATGGCATAATACAACACCGTCCCTTATACAGAATGGCAAAATCCAGGTTTGGTTTTTAGATTTAATTATATATATATATTTTCAAGCTGTGGATATTTGAATTCATAGATACAGAGGGCCAACTGTACAGAACTTCAGCTTTGAATTAATCATTTTAAAAGATAACAATGGATCAATTCACATGATGTTGCAGCATATTTTTTTTCATCCTGGTTGTTATCACACTGAATTTGGCTCATAACTCATTATGGGTTTTGATTTTAAATTATTTTGTAAAAACTCTATTTACCTGCTGATTGACCAAAATTATGGCACAGTAACGTTTTCCCATATTAAAAGGAAGATAGTGAAGGTCAAAGGTTGTATAACTCTCTCTGTCCAGGAATATTATATCTGTTGGGCTGAAGAACTCTTGTAAGCAGTTAGATCCATTCCCTGTCAGAATATGAGTTATAGGTTCACATACAGTATCAAAGCTAGGAAATTTATCTCCTCCACTAAAGAAACATTGCAAGCTATAACCCTACAATTTCAAATGCATGATAAAAGTAATATCCGGTGCTTCAAATCCCTATTCTATAGAATGAAATTGAATTCTTGCTATGAAAAACTACATAACTACATTGTTTAATTCATCCTTGCCATTTTTATCACTTCTAATTCTAACAAAGGAGACCTCTGTACCATGGTTAAGTTAAAAGCAGTTTACAACAGGCAGGAGGTGAAAGATAGTTGGGATAGGGAGAAATAATACTTTTTAAATGGTGAAAAATAAAATCCTCAGGATACTTGCAAATCTTTGAGAATTCAAACTGAAACTAGTTCTCTCTATTGCAATAATGCATACCGTATATACTCATGTACAAGTCGACCTCATGTATAAGTCAAGGAAAGGTTTCAGGGTCAAAATCCTGGATTTTGTTATGACCCGTGGATAATTTGAGGGTAAAACCTAGGGGGCTATAAGGAAGGATAGAAAGGGGGAGATACCACTTCCATCCCTCCTTCACCTTCTCCTTCCCTGGACCCCCATGTGCTGGAGGAAAGGTTTTAACATCAGATTGAGAAAGGAAGCAAGTGGATTTCAATGTTCCAAGTTTCCTGGCAGGCAGAAGAAATTTTATATGGACTATCTTCTTGCAGACAGCAATGAATATGTAACTACCAAAGTTGCTAATTCTTTGCAGCTGCTATTATTTGTCATAAAAACTTTTTTAAAACAGAAGCAGTAAATTACTATATAATAATTGAATATAATGTTTATATGATATCATGGAATATAAATGTTTCTAACTGGATGTAAGGTAATTTTTCTAAACATTTTATTACTTTATGCTGGCTGTATGCCGTAATAAATTATTCATTCAATTTAAATCAGGGGTAGGCAACCTTCAGCCCGTGGGCCGGATGCGGCCCAGCGAGGCCTTGGGACCGGCCCCAGCCCGGTCCTGCTGCCGATTGCCACCGGGGCCTTTGGCCTCTCGCGCACAGGGGCAAGGGGGGCAATTGTCTATAGACGCCTCAGAAACATTCATTTATATTAACATTTTTTTAAAAATCAGCAAATTTTTTTGCATGTCCTCCACTTTTTTAAAAAAAGTGTCCACCATTTGAAAATGTTGTCCTACATTTGTACCGGTTTATTAATTTATTTTTTAAAAAAATTAAATTATTTAATTATTTATTTTTTGGCTTCGGCCCCCCCAGTTGTCTGAGGGACAGCAACCCGGCCCCCGGCTCAAAAAGGTTGCCTACCCCTGATTTAAATGGAGAGCTGTTTCCATAGGAAGCAAGGTCTTGGAAAATGGACTGGAGACGGAAGCAAGTGGTTTTAAATGAAGAGTTGTTTCCATAAGAAGCAAGGTCTTCAAAAAGGGAGCTGAGCAAGTGAATTCAAATGGGGTGATTTTTCCATGGGAAGCTAGGTCTTGCAAAACAGAGCAGAGAAAGAAGCAAGTAGATTTAAATGAAGAGGTTTTTTCATGGGAAGCCAGGTCTTGCAAAAGGGAGCAAGAGAGAAGTAAGTAGATTGAAATGGGGAGTTCTTCCATAGGAAGCCAGGGCTTGCGAAACGGAGCAGAAAGAGAAGCAAGTGGGTTTAAATGGGGAGTTTTTCCAATAGGAAGCAAAGGCTTGCAAAATGGACTGGAGGGGGAAGGAAATGGCGATCAGGCTTGTTTGCTTTAGGACCCTTCTAAGCACTACTGATATAGTGACCCTTATATAAGTCTACCCAAGATTTTAGGGGCAATTTTGGGGCATAAATTTCTCAACTTATAGTCGAGTATATACGGTATATATAATTATACATTCTATAGGGCTACTCAAAACAAAAATGCATATGTATGAGTTGAAGGCAGAGTAAATAACTAGATTTTATTTTAATACATCCAAGTAATTTCTTTTTATTGGAATAAACATGTTGATGTTTCGTAAAAGACAGGACAGTGTCAAAGACCTTATTTGAGATCCTGTCTGACAACTAAGGATAGGCAATATGGTGCCAGTAGTTTGGAAGTTTTAATCCAAAATATCTAGAGGACACAAAATTGTCCAACATTATAATAAAAATTTTATTTTTCCTTTTTAAACTGAAGTTCAATCTATTTTTCCTGGTCAACAAAGTAGAAAACACTCATATTTTCCTTGTTGAAAGAAGTAAGGTCTTATCTTCCAGTGATATATTTAAATTAGCCATCCATTAAGAACTCAGGAATAGTATCTATAATAATGGGCCATGTGACTAGGGAGAAAAGAGGCTTCTTCAGAACTATCTCTAAAAACAATCTTTAATAGCCCCATTGAAACCTGAACAAAAAGATATGCAAAGAAATGGCTTCACTGAGATATATGTTAAGTTAGTCTGTAAACTGACAACAAGATGTAATGAGAGAAGGGGCAGAAAATCATAATGCGGGACCCATAGTGATTTTGCTTCCCCCTCTTCTGTTGTGCAATACTTTTCTCCCCACCCACCAGTGCAGTACTATTAGTACCTTAGGACAGGTCTACATGGGTAAAATACATCCATGTCCCCACATCCTCATGGCAGAGAGACCAGACGGTGCATGGCCCAAACCCTGGTTCTCATGCCATCTGGCACATTCTTCATCAGAACCAAAGCACTGGATCCACTTACTGTGCATCAAAATAGGTTCCTCCAGAGCCCTCCATCATAGCACCAGGTAGCTGTAAGCACTCACAGCAGCTTCGAAGCCAAAATGAGGCTGCCAGTCATGTGATCAATACTGAGGTTCCGACCTCAGACCACTGGTGACCACACTAGGTGGCCCAATGGGCCGCATATGTAAACAGCCACTCAGCACCACAACTGAGGGCCTTTGCAGTGAAAGACTGTTAGGGCAGCTCTGGGGCCAGGATACACCATGTGGATACCTGCATATGCAGATGCATCCTTGGATTACAACCATACACATATTTACTCGGGATTAAGTCTTCCTGAACTCAGTAAGGCTTAAGTGCACATATAACTAACGTGCACTATAATAACAATCAATTTTAAGAAATATATTTAGGGATTTAAAAAGTCATTCATAAATATTCTTAAAAACTCATAAATAGAAGACAAAAAAGAAACATGGGATTAGCAAAAGTACATACCAGTATCTGAGTTGTCCCCTTGACTGTGAAATCCATGTAAACCTACCACTTCATCAGTATTGTTCAAAATATCAGACTCAGTACTAACAAAAAAGAAAAGAAAAATAAAGTTGATGCATTATTCAAATTACATGCAAACCTGATATTGGCTTAGTAAACCTCTTATATCAAGATACAATAACATCCAAATTTCATAAAGCAGTGATATCTTTACTGGGCCAATCAAAATGCACAATATACATGTTGCAAGCTTTCGAAGCTCCACTGGCTTCTTCATCAAGCAAAGATATTAAAAATCATATGGGGCGAGGGGAGGAAAATATGACGATGGTAGTCATAGGCCTTTATTTTGTCTTTAATGGGACTCAGGCATGTGTGGAATTCCCCTTACGTGGGGGGTCCTGAGCGGTTCCCCCACGTAAGGGAAGGGCCCACTATATTTTCTTTGGTGGCAATGAGGTGTGGCCTCTTCAGAATTCCAGATCCACTGGCAACCAGTTAGTTTGTTAAGGCCGCAAGTTACATTCTGGGTATAGATGACGAGAGAAGAAAATCACCATCACATCCAAATTCGTTTTCTTTTTTTCTTTTTTTTTTTAATAGAATATTTTATTAAGTTTAAAAAATACATCAAGAAAAAAAAGGGGGGGGAACCACTACGAACATACATACAATCACATATAACATGTAACAATCTAACTTTGCTATAAACTATACAATAAAACATATGTCATAACCTCCTATAGTATCTCTCCTCCCCAAATATCTAAACCAGATTCTATATCTATCCCTCCTCTTCCCACCTTAGACTCTTTCTATTAAGTTCCATCTTTCCTATTCTTCCTTATATTTCTTACTTACCTCATCTTCCACTCTCTCTACTTTCTTTCTCTCTCTACTTCTTTCTTTCTAACCTACCTACTCTTACCTTCGTCACTTACTAAATCCCACCTCTCCTACATATTCATTTTCAAGTGAGCTGCAGAGATAGATTGCCAGGTCACTGTCTGTTGGAACCCTGGCTACATGTTTTTGGACAACTTCCTTAAGGGAACTGAGAAGCGGGTTTATAGTCCTACCAGGGCAAGTAAGGAGGCTGCACATCTGGATGATGGTTGCAGGATCCTTTGAATCCCTATTTTTCCCATGTCACTGAGCAATGTACAGGGTATAGTGACTCATTTAGAAAGACTGAGCTATTTCTTGAGGAGATCAGTAATTGCTCAGTTGACTTTATTAATGGCTGTTTTCCTGTTAATGGCTGTTTTTAAAGTTGATCCTCAGCTGAAGAAAAGTCTTAAGTGCATCAATCTTTTGGCATGGGGCTTAGAGTGACATACAGGTATTGGTCTTCTTGCCATCTATCGCAATGCCATGGAGAGTGGCCTCAGGAGTCTGGCAACTTCAGAATCCATCATTGTATGTTGGTAAGTATTTTCTTGTCTGAGATGGGTCATACCAACCTTGGATGGTAAGGATAGTTGGTATGACTTGTTGGGATTTTCTGGACTGAAAGTTTAACCGAGGGGAATTCTACCCTGAGTGATGTCTGAAAAGGCAGAGTTCCAAAGGCATATTCCTGGGGAGAGCCAGCAGCTTTTCTCTGAGAAAAGTTTGTGGTAGCTTCAGTAGTGTTTACTGCTAAGGTATAGCTAAGCTGCAATGAGGCTCGGGGAGGGCTGTTTCAAGAGGCTATTCATAGAATCATAGAGTTGGAAGAGACCGCAAGGGCCATCCAGTCCAACCCCCTGCCATGCAGGAAATCAAAATCAAAGCATACCCAGCAGATGGCCATCTAGCCTCTGCTTAAAGACCTCCTAGGAGGGAGATTCCACTACACTCCGAGGTAGTGTGTTCCACTGTCAAACAGCCCTTACTGTCAGGAAGTTCTTCCTAATGTTGAGGTGGAATCTCTTTTCCTGTAGCTTGCATCCATTGTTCCAGGTCCTGTTCTCTCGAGTAGCAGAAAACAAGCTTGCTCCCTCCTCAATATGACATCCTTTCAAATATTTAAACAGGGCTATCATATCACCTCTTAACCTTTTCTTCTCCAGGCTAAACATCCCCAGCTCCCTAAGCCGTTCTTCATAGGGCAAGGTTTCCAGACCTTTCACCATTTCAGTCGCCCTCCTCTGGACACGCTCCAATTTCTCAATGTCCTTTTTAAATTGTGGTGCCCAGAACTGGACACAATATTCCAGGTGGGGCCTGACCAGAGCAGAATACAGTGGCACTATTACTTCTCTTGATCTAGACACTATACTTTTATTGATGCAGCCTAAAATTGCATTGGCCTTTTTAGCTGCCGCATCGCACTGTTGACTCATGTTCAATTTGTGGTCTACTTAGACTCCCAGATCCCTTTCACATGTAGTTTCATTCAGCCAGGTGTCCCCCATCCTATATCTGTGCATTTCATTTTTCTGCCCTAAGTGCAGTACCTTACATTTCTCCGTGTTGAATTTCATTTTGTTAGCTTTGGCCCAGCTTTCTAGTCTATTCAGATCATTTTGAATGTTGATCCTGTCCTCTGGAGTATTAGCTATTCCTCCTAATTTGGTGTCATCTGCAAATTTGATAAGCATGCTCCCAATTCTGTCCTCCAAGTCATTGATAAAGATGTTGAATAACACTGGGCCCAGGACAGAGCCCTGTGGGACCCCACTGGTCACTTCTCTCCAGGCTGAAAAAGAGCCACTGTCGAGCACCCTTTGCGTTCGGCCGGTCAACCAATTACAGATCCATTTAACAGTTACTTTGTCTAGCCCACATTTTACAAGCTTGTTTGCAAGTATGTCATGGGAAACCTTGTCAAAGGCCTTACTGAAATCAAGATATACTATATTCACAGCATTCCCTTCATCTAACAAGCTGGTAATTTTCAAAGAAAGAGATCAGATTTGTCTGGCATGACTTGTTTCTCTGAAACCCATGTTGACTTTTTGTGATTATGGCATTGCCTTCTAGATGTTCACAGACTCTCTTTTTAATGATCTGCTCCAGAATCTTTCCTGGTATTGATGTCAGACTAACTGGACGATAATTGTTGGGATCCTCTTTTTTCCCCTTTTTGAAGATGGGGACAACGTTTGCCCTCCTCCAGTCTGCTGGGATTTCTCCTGTTTTCCAGGAGTTTTCAAATATGATTGCCAATGGCTCTGATATTACATTTGCCAGTTCTTTTAGAACCCTTGGATGTAGTTCATCTGGTCCTGGAGACTTAAATTCATTTAGATTAACAAGGTATTCCTCTACTATCTCTTTACTTATTCTGTGCTGAAATTCCCCTATTCTGTCCTCTGCTCCATTATCCTCAGGTTGACCACCCTTTGGCTTTTCTGAGAAGACTGAGGCAAAGAAGATGTTGAGTAATGCTGCCTTTTCTCTGTCTTCTGTTAGCATTTCGCCATCTTTTCCCCACAGTGACCCTACCATTTCCTTCTTCTTCCTTTTGCTGCGGACATATCCAAAAAATCCCTTTTTATTCTTTTTTACCTCTCTAGCAAGCCTGAGTTCATTCTGCGCTTTAGCTTTTCTGACTTTACCCCTACACATGCCTGCTATTTCTTTGAATTCCTTTTTTGTGATTTCCCCCTTTTTCCATTTCTTACATGTTCCATTTCAAAGTACCTGTACCATAGAACATTTCTTGGTATGAGTTAGAATCATGGAGGTGTCTATCTGGGAGTGTGTTATTCTGCTTAGGAATCCCCTTTTGGGTATTCCCCTTTGAGTAGCGTTTTTCTGCAAGAGGGCTTCCCTGGTAAAGCCACCCCCCCCCCAAAGCTTGTGGGTAACTCCAACATATTCAAAGCTCTCAATAGCATTACTTTGCTCATAGTTCCAGTGCACTTTTCTAAATATTTATATTGAATACTCTTTCTGAAGTGGATATTGCAATATGTGTAACCAAGATGAGAGATTTGATCTTGATATCTTGATCTTGACAAAGAATTATCTTAATCCTAAATATCTGCATAGATGTCTAAATTAGGTCACCAAAATGCCTACTTCATTAACTGTTACAATTAAGTTAACCTTGAATAATGAAATATTTCATCTATAATTTCTAAACTTATTTGGAGTCCCACAAGAATCCGGTAAGCCAACACTGAATTCAGTCACACAAACTCTCTCCATTACAATTTTATTAGTTAACTTGTTTATTTTAACTTGTAATTGAATATTAAGATTCTTCCCTTGAGAATATGACTTATAAAGTCACAGTTACTCATGTATCTCCAAAATATCCCACCTGGCTCAAGGCTAAACACACTTGTAGGATGAAAAGCTTTGGAAATGTTTTGTTTTTACCAAAGCTGTTACTTGTCTATTTATTTTCATTTTCAATACAATTTCTCTATTAAATGGCTGACATCTCCTCACTAAAGAATATGACAAACATCAAACTGCAAATCATTCTTTGTTCCCTTGATTCCCTTAGGTCTCTCTATATTGTGTCTTATATTGTTTTGTTGAGGATTTTGATCATGTGGTAAATTATCCTTCACAGGTCTAATTTGCATAATATTAAATACTTATTAATCCACTGATGGTGAACCTATGGCACGCATGCCACAGGTGGCACTCGGAGCCCTCTCTGTGGTCACACATGCTGTCGCCCTAGCACAGAGTTTGCCACAGTTTCTTACTAGAAAGCCAGAGGGACGTGGCACTTTGCAATAAATAAGTGGGATCTGGGTGGCAGTTTGGGCACTTGGCCTCTAAAACGTTCACAATCACTGCACCAGAATATATCAACTACAGCATCTAAGTCAGAATGGATCTGAAGAATTTTATCTGCAAAGTGCCATGCAAATTCTTAACATCAGGCTATAAATTTAGATCATGCCCAATTTATATAAATATGTGAATTCTATACAAATCTGAATCCAGATTTAAAATGGTGTGATGTTCAAAACAGATTACATGCTAAACATTCAATTTTCATTCTTATTTTAATAATTTCTTTGTTCATTAATAATTGGAGATAATAAGTCATTGAAAATGTAATGCATCTACCTGGTAGTAATCATCAACATATTTATCTATCACACATGAACATGTATAACTAAGTGACTAAGAATATATGAAATTGAGTTATGTAGAACAGCAATAAATAAGACATTAAAACAACATAAGTTAAATGTTTTTAAGTATTGGATAAGACATCAACTTTCTGCATAACACACACGTAACACCAATTTTCTGCTTATTATCTTTCTAACTCTGTGGAACAAAATTACATTTTCCATAATTAAACCTTGCAATCAAATAATGAAATTAGTACTGTTAGATTCAAACCAAGCTCCATCAACTGAAGCTATAAACAAGCATAACAACATTGATTCTAACAGAAAATAGGAAGAATTTCTTTCAAATACGGGAAACCATGGCAATGAATCTGTAACGGGTGCTAACAACAATCCTAAGACATTTGCCTCACCATCCCTTCATTTTGGGGAACCTAAGCAATCCATTCACATCAGTGTAATTCTTTTCATGCTTTGACTTTTACTTCGTTCACAGAAAGTTCCAAACACCTCTACAACCAAAAGCATAATGAAACCAGTACAATTCACTCAGTACAATTTTATAGAGTCTTTTTCCACTCACAAAGCCATTGCATCATTTTAATGAGAGGCAAGCATGAACGGTTAGGCTTGTGAAAAGGACAGTTACAGCACACACAGCAACAGTTATTAATACTGAAATGTATCTCAAAGAATTACAGTTATTTCAGCTCCAGACTCATGATTAATTTTAACATCATATATGTGACCTTCTCCTAGCAATGAACTTTACTGATCACATAATTATTCTGTGGAATATTTATTAATTAATAGCTCTAGTTTATGTTGTCTTAAAATAAATAGCCATCTGTGACTGAAGAAGCATGCCAACATTACCTTTGAGATGCACTAACAGCAGTATTTAAATGCTCACCCTTCTCATCATTTTATAATAGGCACTGCCATAAAAAGCATTTGGGCAAAAAAATGCTTCTTTTCAACATAAAAGAAGATGTTCACTTAACTTTTAAAATAAATTGACTTGGCTATACATAAAAGTTCAATGCAGACACAGCCTTTTTGAATTACAGAACTTATTTCAGTAGGGAAATATACATGAGAGATAGCTATAATGCAAACTCTAAACTAAAGAAACCAAATCTCTCAAACAAGTGTTAGCAGAGTCCAGTATCTGTTGCATATTTCATAGGAAATATAAATTTATATTCCATTTTTCAGGAAGAAAGTTATTATTGCCTTTAATGGCAAACATATACTAGAAAATGCTTCCTCATTAAAAATAGCAGGAATGAAGCAAATCTTTCCTCCCAGCCTCCGATGCTGAGTAGGTAATGCTATGCATACAAACTCAATCATGCAATCTCAAACCCACAGCATTTCTGTGTTTAATTATGCTTTTATTGCATTTCTTAGTATTAATTATTTTGCTATTATACCTGTCATAATGTTAAGGAGATATAAAGGTTATGCTTTAAATATCTCACTGAATCACTATGGTTAAATCCCTCTCCTGATGTTCAAAGTCTGGATCCAGAGAGTTTTCAACCCTCCAGAAGGTTTCTTTTTTTTTTTTTAAATATTTATTGGTAGAATGAACTTAATAAATGTTAGTATAATAAATTGATAAAACAAAATATTGGTTAACTCGCCTTACAATAATATATAAAAACTTTTACATAATATCCCCCATACATATAATATATCCCTTTATATTCCCTTCTTTACTACTTTATCTAAATCTAATTCATATTTCTTTCATCATATACTTTTCATAATTCCCCCGCTCCCCCCGTTTCCCCCTTCCCCCAAGTGCTCCCCATCACCAGAGCCTAATATCTTCTTATTACTCTACCTCCAGAATTGTAGCTCTTCCTCTGGTGGTAAGACACCTCCTTCTTTTACTAAAACCTTTTGTACAAATGTTTTCCATATTGCTTCGAAATCATTTCTCTTGATTATTCCTCTTCTAAACTTAATCCCACTAGTTAACTTATCATTAATTGCTATTTGCCATATCTCTCTATACCAATCTTGTATTTGTAAATCTCCCTGGTCTTTCCACTTTTTTGCTATCATTAATCTTGCCGCTGTTAATAAATTTGTGATTAAATCCTTTATAACTTGGGTGCAGTTAGTTTTATCATATAAAGATAATAAAGCTATCTTTGGACAAAATTCTAAATCAATTTTTGTTATTTCTTTTATCTCTTCAAATACAATTTGCCAAAATTTCCTTACGGTTCTACAACCCCACTCCAGAAGGTTTCTGGGGGCCCTTAAGGGCTGTATAAATCTATTTTCTCAGCAGAAATCCAGTAATGGATCCTTCCTCTCGTAAACAAGTTAGAAAAAAAAACTTACCTTTTTATTTTTCCTTGCTTTATTCGGCTAATTTGATCTAACGTCTCAGGCTCAGTGATGCAGCTTGTTGATTCAACTAAAATGACCCTAAAAATATTGCAGACTTAGCAAAACATAATGCAATAAAATAAACAATATTTATTTAGAACATAACAATATTTATTTAGATTATAGTGTGACATTCAAATCTGTGTTAGGGGAAAGGAGTCTGTGGAAACTCCCTATTGCTCCTTCTCCCAGCTGCGCCTTCCCCAGCAGCCCCCACAGGGGGATGGGGCATATTCCTGATACTTGAACAAAGTGGTCAGTGACAAAAAAAAGTCTGTGATACGAAGGATGAGAAACTTCTAAAATCTGATAAAGGTACCTGTCATGAACAGGATCTCCATCCAGTTTTGAGAGATTCCTGTCTTGCCCCTCAGAGGCCTAAACAAATAAATCCCCTAAGAGGCCTACCCTATGTCTTACAAGTTAATGGTGTTTAGGAGTATATTTAAGAATATATTCTTATTCTTTAATTTAATTCAATTTTTATTTCTTTGATTTTCCTAGCATGTTCATGGAGCACCTGGGAAGTGCACATGGAGCTCTCCACTCTAAATGAAATGAAATGAAAGTAAGATCTTTAATGCACAAAGAAAAACAACAAATTTCTAGACAATTTAAGGAATTTTCTTATACGGCCTGACATGTATTGGTTTTTAATGCTTAAAACAAGAAAAGATTATGTAAATCAGCACTGATTACAGAATTTACTGCAAGCCAAGACATTTTTATTTAACAGCCTACCTGAATGGCCCATCAGTTTTGAAAGGGCTAGTAACTTGCAGACTAAGTTTCTTCAGCTCATAACATGGAGATTTGCATTTTAATGTACCCTGCAAGTAAACAGAAAAAGATATTGGCCAGCGAATCCACTGTTTGTAGTTCATAATATTTTATAGCAGGCTTTTTGGTCCCAAGTTCTAAAAATAAATATTTTACACCAATTATTAATGGTTACCCTAAAGGCCCTAGGTCACTTCTGAGCTAAGCAGGGTCAAACTGCTTAGTACTTAATGAGAGACAACCAAAAAATACCAGGTGCTGTAGGCTGTATTTCAGAGGGAGGAACTTGCAATACCACCTCTGAGTATTGCCACCTTACCTAAGAAAACCTTATGACATTCATGGAGTTGCCATAAGCTGACAAACACCTTGGAAGCACATACACACACAAACACACCTAGAACATTTAAAGACAGTATGGAACTAGGTTCTTTCTTGGGTCTAATTTTCTGAAATTGTCCCTTGTATGTAAAGTTTTTAAGGGGGGCAGGTGGGGGGGGTTGGTAGAGGTTTCTAGGGCCCTTTACAAACGGGCCTTTGCGGTGCCCCCGTCACGTGCTAGGGGTTGGCTGAGGACCTAGCGTCCATACCAGCCTCACCCCTAGCACGTGATGGGGGTGTAATAATGGCGGCGCCCTATACACATGGGCGCCACCATTTTGACGTATCGGATGCATAGCATCTGCATGTCGCGCCCCGGATGTGACGCCGCGAGTGCACAAGTAGGTCCCATCCAGGGTGCAAGAAGAAGCGCCATTTTGGCACTTCTTCTTTGCTGCATCTGGGAACCGCGCGGTTTGGCTGCTGTGATTCCTGGACGCAGCAACCGGCGGTGGCAGCAGAGCGCTGCTTTTCGGCGGTCTGTAACCCGCCTAAGAAAAGGATGTGTAGAATTTTGCTTAGCTCACAGCTTTACAATACATCTGCAAACTTGTTTCCCATATTTTTTTCCCTTTCATACCCTCACTATGTCCCTTCTACCATGCCTTCTAGCTGGGTTTATGGGTAGATACAGTAGTTTAGAAGGATATTTATGAGAAAATATCCATCTGTATGAAAATGTTGGTGGAGTTAGGATAGCCAGTGGTGAAACAGAGCTGTTGGGTAGAGCTCTAATGAATACAAAATGCTCCTGCAGTAAGTCTGTGACTGAAAAATCGAGAAGAATTACAAATATTCTGTACTTTCACTAGGCAATTAAGACATTGGAAACTGTCTTCAATAAAATATTCATTACAGTGGATCCTTGTTATACGCTGGGGTTTGGTTCCAAGATCCCCCGTGTATAACAAAATCCGTGTATGCCAAGTCCCATTAAGTATAATGACATAGCAAAATGGTGTCCCTAATAAAAAATGGCACATCAAGGTAAATTTATACTTTTTTGGAACATTTTCAAACCGTGTATGCTTAAATCCGTGTATAAAAAATCCGTGTATAAGAAGGACCAACTGCACATATCAAAATATAAAATGAAGGAAGGCACAAATCACGTGTTAATGAAGAAATGATGGAAGCAAAAAAAAATCAGTATCCAATTTATCACAGGTTTCTTCTCTGTTGTGTACTATACATGAGCCTTGCAAATCCACACAGTTTTTCTAAAGTTTACTACAGAAATGAAAATTTTATGGTTGCCTTATAAAGCAACTGGGTACTGTGAGCTTTCCTTTTTGAATACTTAAAAACATACAAAAAAAAAAAAGACTGAATTTCAAAATAATACTCCAACAGCCAAAATTTCTCCACTTTCTGCGACTCTGTTTCATCACCAAGGAAAAGTGAGTCCACACGTAGTGAGTTTCTTTCTTGTATGTTTTAAAAACAATTATGCAACTGGTACTTGTGTATAAAGAAAGGAAAGGCTCTCTTGTATTTCAAAATCTATTATCCAATTTAATGCAAAAGATTAACTGAAGAGAGAGGATCTACCAGAACTTGGAGATTTTACTTTTTTTCAGAATGAGGTCTTCATTGCCTTCAATGGCCGCCACCAGTATCAGAGGCAGCAAGCCTCTACATGTAATATCAGTTGCTGAAGAATGAGAGTATACTCATGTCCTGCTGACAGGCTATCAATAGGCCAATAATTGACCACTGTGCAAACTGTGAATAAGATAGGTCTTTGGTCTGATGTAACATGGTAGCAGGATTCTATTTGTTGTAGTCCAAAAAGGAGCTTTTCCAAACTCTGGTCACTACTGTTTTTCATACCATGTTCAAAATGCATGGTGTATATTCCATTCTTACACAAGAAATGGGCATTTTCACATGTGTGTGTGTGTGTGTGTGTGTATGTGTGTATAAACTTGTTATATTATTCCTTAAGAGTTGATTCCTAGAATGCAATATCACAATAGCTTATTATACTGTATGAAATGTAGTACTTACCACAGGTTTAACATTGGTAATCTTAGTCTTCAGGGAAAAGGTCATTGTGGCCCCACCCACACCAATTAAAGGCTTGGAAACAAGCAACAATATAGCTTCAGCAGGATATAGAAAACGGCTAGTAAATTCCACATTTACACGTATTTGGCTCCTACACAGGGAAAGAGAACAACATATTCTGCAACAAAATTCTAGCAAAGGTAAAGTACCATCATTTGAAACACCTGACAGTCTTTCTTGTGCCAAGAAAAACTAAAGGATTGCTGAAGATTAACTGAAAATTTTGTTTAGGGTAGGAACTGGGTCATATTTTACTTGAACAAACAAATTTGGGGGTGATCTGGGTAGGATATTAATTAGGGATAGTGAAAAAAATATTTAGTTGGTAATGATCAATAAGGACAGAGATGTATAGAGTACTGATTTGCAGCAGGATCACGTAGAAACTAATTGGAGTGATCAGGGTGGGTAATCAATAATCCATTTATTGAGGGGATTAATTTTGAAAGAAAAATAGGTGGGTTACAGACTGCCGAGAAGCGGCGGTCTTGCTCTGCCTCCACTTGCAGTGTCCGGGAGCCACAGCCTTTAAACCGCACGGCTCCCGGACGCTGCAGAGAAGGAGCACGGAAATCGTGCTCCTTCTCAGGCCCCGGAAGAGACGCCGTGAGGCACTAGTCGAGGGCTCCGGCGTCATTTCCAGGGTGCGGCGTGCGGATGCAGCGTGTCCGCTACGTCAATATGGCGGTGGCCGTGTGGAACGGCCTCCGCCATTTTGTGCGCACGGAGCGCGTACCAGGGTTAGGGGGTGCGGAAGCACCGCCCCTTCCTAACCCTAATACGCGCTCGTCGCGTACTATATGGCAGTTTGTAACCCGCCATAGTCTGCCTTCTGGGAAGTGGGTATTTTGTTAAAGTAACAAATGTAGGTTCAGAATTCATGGTTTGGTATTTGTTGCTTTAAAAAAACCAAATTCTGCCATGCAGCTGGTTTGTGATGTTCAAGCAACTCACTTGCCTTCATTTGTTCCAGCACTCTTACTTGTAATGGTGCTCAACCAAAACCTTTAAGAGGCTTAACAAAAGCCGAGCAAAAGGACCACAGCATCTCCCATCAAGGTGATATGTCATACATTTCTATTTAAATGTTTTGCCTGTCTCTGCAGAATGTGCCTATGGACTAATTAATTAATTAGCTAAGTAACAATTTCACAGATTAATAAAAATTATTTTTCATCCTGGCAAGGGCTAAAAAAAGGCTAACAATGAAGAAATGTGAACACTACATTAAATAAAATGAGTGTTTACTGTAGTTGTTTATGTGGACTTTGGGATTCATCATTCACCTTGATTTTTAAATTAAATATTTATATGTACAGTATAACTATCTTGGATTACAGTAACAAAGTCTAATGAAATCTTGAAAGGATTTACCTAACTAAGGCAGTGTACAGCACACCCCTTTCCCCGACGGATCGGAGCCTCAGCTGCCACAGTGGCAGCCCCGAGGCTCCGATCCGCCGCTTTTCCAGGCTGCAGGGAAGCGGCAAAAGGCCACTTCCCCACGGCCTGGAAAGGGGTGTCCTTGGGGCTTCATGCCCCAAGGACACCCCGACAGCGGCGGGGAAAGGGAGAAAGGGGCCGCTCGACCCCTTTCTCTTTGTATCGCTGGCGCGGCTGTTTAAAAGCCATGCCAGTTATATGCATGGCTGAAAGAGCTCCGAAATGGAGCTCCTTCTGGTGCTGCTGAAAGGGCGCCACAAGCACCCTCCAGTGGCGCCAGGACGTCACATCCGTGCTGCACTGTTTGGCTGCGGCACGGCCGTGACGTCGTAATGGCGGTGCCCATGTAGAAAAGGTGCTGCCATTACAATGAACTAGGGTTGCAAGGCGTCTGGAAAGGATGCCCCGAGGCAACCTTAGTACGTTTGCAGGCCAGCACTTTGCACCAGTCTGTACAGCACCTAACTCTGAAAAAAATGCAATAAAAGAAGCATGATATACTACAGTGAGACTGGGTCAGAATTTTTCTGAATGCCTAATCTGAGCTGTACTGTGGTATGTGATTGTAATTCATGCATGTTACTCCAACACATCTGGGCATTTTCCATGCATGTGTGCCCAGGGACATGAGTACAGCTTTGTTGCTTGTTCTATTCCATGGTATTTAATAGATTATACAGTCATCAAAATTTTAACTTGGCAGCAGCACTAATGTAGAAGAGTGTTACATTCAAATCTTCAATAAGAGGCATAATCAACTCTAGCAAAACAGTATTTTGAGTGAAAAATATTAAAACAAAACAAAAATCCCCAAGATCAAGAAAAAGCCATGCCCTATGAGGAACGACTTAAGGAGCTGGGGATGTTTAGGCTGGAGAAGAGAAGGTTAAGAGGTGATATGATAGCCCTGTTTAAATATTTGAAGGGATGTCATATTGAGGAGGGAGCAAGCTTGTTTTCTGCTGCTCCAGAAAACAGGGCCCGGAACAATGGATGCAAGCTCCAGGAAAAGAGATTCCACCTCAACATTAGGAGGAACTTCCTGATAGTAAGGGCTGTTCAACAGTGGAACACACTCCCTCAGAGAGTGGTGGGGTCTCCTTCCCTGGAGATCTTGAAACAGAGGCTTGATGGCCATCTGTTGGGGATGCTTTGATTGGAAGTTCCTGCATGGCAGGGGTTGGATTGGATGGCCCTTGTGGTCTCTTCCAACTCTACGATTCTATGAACACCACAGACCACAGTAAGAATATCACATTCATATTTTCTGGGATTACTACCCATAACCTCAACAACCTCACATGACATATGAAGGAAAGGGGTATCCGGTTCGAGATGTACTTTATCATGGAAACACTGATGATCATTCTGTAGAAAGCAGCATTGGCATCTTTGGCAGGTGTGGAGGGAATGGGCATGTTTGATCTGCTTCTTGAGTTTTGCAGGAGCTTAAACTACTGACTTAATTTTCACTTTATTATGAATCACTTGGTGCTAACATAGCATAGTATTTATATGTCCTAAATTTTTAAATGCACAAGAATTCTTTCTGAACTGCACATTTTTTTCCTGATGCTACATATTTTATGACCAGCTGCATATTTTTCTAAAGCCCTTGTTAGGTGAATAAGGCTGGACTCCTATGCAGATTAACTCTGAAGTAAAATCAACTTAACTCGGTGGAACTTTCTTTTGAGCAAATACATATATAATTGTGTTATAACCCACTCAAGGAATAAAATCTGGGAATAAAGAGAAAACTGAAGCATTAAAAATATTTTGAACAAATCAGCCTTGTTTGACTATTTATTTTAGTTGTTTTCTGAGATGTAGATTAACCAAAGACTAACACATGAAACCTATAGGAGGGTGTTATTTTTGGAAATAGCGAACACAAGTTATATCTTGAACTGATGCATTGATGAAAAAAAGCATTTGTACAAAATCAACATGAAACATAACACAGGCTATCAAAGAAATGGGGATTGATATGAAGCAACTTTTAGTCTGTACTAAACCACTTTTTGTTGTTTTCTGTTCAACTCTCCTTCATATCTACCATCCAGATTTCCACTTTAGCCACTGCAGTAGAAGCCTCTGCTTGTGATGGGACACCTATGCTCCAGGATAAAAATTAGAATGCCAACAAAAAGTTGTGGCATCAGCATTTTTAGCCTTTTTAAAGTTCATTTTTAAAATATTCTACACAGTTCATCTGGATATTGGGTGACAGCTGAAACAGTTGTTTTTCACATTCTGAGGTGCATTATTGTTCCACCTTTAAGGTGTATTAACACTGCAAATGTAGGGAACTGTATTGCTAAAATCCTGTTTCAGCAGTCCTTGACATAACCTCCTGAACTGACAATTCTACTAACAAGGGTTTTTTTTTAATGAAATGAAAGGAAACAAAGAAAAATATTGTAGCTCATTTGAAATGGTTTTTATTGACTCAAAGAGACCTACTATCTTAAATGTCAGAAAACAGAATTCACCTTTTGTGGAATTTTGCTGATTTTAGCTGGAAGAGAAAAGCTTTTCAGTACAGCTGATTTTGTGACAGAGAAAACAGATCAGCATGAACAAAAGGAATAAGAACTTAAGCAAAACATCAGTTTCTTGCTGTGGTTCATCCTACATGCCCTCTTAGATCCTAGTGAGCTTCCTTCTTTAGTGAGATATCAGTTTAAGGTATTGACAAAAGATTTTCATTAAAAATGACACAGTATACACAATATACAGAAGCATCCAAAGAAGACTAACAGCTGTGTGACAGTACAAACATTCAAACCATACAATGGCTTTACAACTGTGCATACACAATAGCTATCACACAACCTATATCAAACAGTGCAAGTAATCCATCATGTGAACCCATTCAATGATCATACACATTGAGAAACCTTTTACATAATACTGGAGACTAACCCAAAGGCTGAGCCATGACAGTCTTCTAGTAGAAACTAGTTCAATACTGACTTAATATTAAGATATAATATTCCGTGAGCTCACAGTTCCTCCTCCCAACTCTCACATAAGAGAAGCAAGGCAGAGAGGAAAGCAGTAGTACACAGCCCCACATGTTTCCCAGCTGTGATGCGGAGACTGGAAACGTCAAGTCTTAGGCATACATTGTTCTACAAAATTCCCTGCAACATAGGAAAGGGGATGAGAGACATTCTCATTCAGTAAACCAAATTCAAAGACTACTTACTTTGGGGGAATTGTGACAGTATTTCCTTTAGGTAATGTAAAATTTGCTGATTCTCTTCCTAAAATTGAAGCATTGTATACCAATGGCTTGATACTAGGGTTTTTTATTTGTATCTGTTGAAAAATACAATATTTGTTATTATTCCACCTTTCTGACCTGCCCTTTCAAAAAAGTTCTGCTTAAAGATCGTCTCAGAGACAAGGCAGGAAAAGTTCTTTCCAAGGTAGATACCTGTCCTTTGTACATGCTAACATAACTAACATTACTAGAAGAGCAGAAACTCTAAAACTAGGGCAAGTTCATATGGAATATATGCAAAGTAATCCTGTTATAGGGCAGCCTCTTTTGGCACCACATGCATGCTATTTTAAATATATTTATTTGCTTTGTGCAATATTCTATTGTCACCAGAACATAATGCAAGTGTTGGAAAAGTACTGTCATCACTGATGTCACATGCACTATCTAACAGATTAAATTATTACAGGTGGCTGTGATGTTTGAGTAGCCATGTTCCAGTAAGTACTTCAAATAGCATTTGCCTAACTATTTGAGGGAATAACTGAGGGGTCCCCCTCATATCAAAATATTGTGCCAGTATATGCAACACATAATAAGTATTCAACTAAGTGGTCTGTATTAAGTATTCCTAGTACATTATCTCAAGTATGTTTTGATTCTCTGTGTAAAGTAAGTCAAGACTGTTATCCTCCTATTACAGAGAAGTGAGGTTAAGAGAGTGAGGGGCTATTCAGACCACCCCTTTCCTGGCCAGGTCAGGGCCATGGCCTCAATCCAGCCTCTGGAGGGTGCAAAAAGAAGCCGCAAATAGCAGCTCTTTTTGCACCCTCCAAAGGGTGCCATAGCCACAATAGCGCAGCTGTATGGCACCCCTTCAGCGCTGCATCATCTGGCTGCAGTGTCGGAGTCGCGCCATGATGCTGTGTGCCATCTGGAACTGTGCACAGCATCATGACACCCTGGGGGTGAAGTCAGGGCATCCAGTGTCAGGACGCTGCACCCTGACTCCGCCCACAGGCTGGCACAAAGTGCCGGTCTGTCCAGGACCTGAGTTGGATGGGGCTGACAAGCTATGTCTTTTTATATGTGAATGTAATTTGAGCCACAAACAAGTGACTTCCAAATTCATACCCCATGTTCCTAATGATTGTATCTTAAAAGCTAACCTAAATACAGGTCAAGTAATCAACTGTATAATTTCTAAAAGAACCAAGTAACAAAATATTAGTAAATATCTGTATCCAAAAAGTATCCAGAGAGAAATTCTACACTGCTATATGTCACAGTGATCAGAGAAGACTAGAGCAAGAAGATTCTTATCACTGACAGCTTTGGGGCATGGGGGCTAATGTGCATGGGGAAGATGTGACTGACAGAGGTGAGGTAGAAGTCCTCAAGATTATCATAAAAGCTCTAGAAACTTTCTGTATTCTGTTCTTTGTTTTCCCATTCCAAAACACTGGAAAACACAACTGCCATAAAAAGATCAGAATTGTTGCAGGGTTATATGAACAATAATGCTATACAAGTAGAAAACCCTTAGACAAACCAGTATGTTATACAGGTTACTGAACATATCAACAAGAAGGTGAGAAAAGAGCATTATAATATGTATTGAAGGTAATTGCAGCTTAATTAACTCCAGTAATGAGGGAAATCCAATTATTTATTGCCTTTACACCTGCAAAACACGATCTTTGATAAGCCATGCCTTCATATTAAGCTTAAAGTTCAAGAACCAGGTTTTTTAATCTCCTTTTTAAGTTGCCTTTTTTTCTTCCTCTTCCAACCTCAATTTCATTTTGAAATAAAATTATCTATTATGGTACATATTTGGATTGAGATGCTCACTGAATCTCACTGATCTGTAACCTCTGTTGAGGATTCTTGTCAAAAGATGACAATTCAGTAAAGATTTTTTGTCAGATGTATATTGCACTTTATCCTGTCTGAGCCAATCAAAACTTAAAGTAGAAATATCTGTACCTTTCTAAGTACAGTAGCATGCAGTGGACCGGGAAACTCAACAGACTTCTTTGGTAAATACTGAGGAAGCCGCTCATACAAATAGACACAAAGCATAAGCATCAATACTGGATTTGGTTCACAGACGTCAGTAGCCTAATGCAAGAGCAAGAACAAAAGAATATAAGCTCATGTTGTAGATCATTTTTTAAAAATATATGTAAGAGGAAGAATTGTCCTTGGTAAGCTATCATCTTGTCTACTGATTTTTCATACAAAAAGCCACAACAAGAAAAGAGTGTAAATTCTAGATATATATGTAAATTGAAGCTTTCAAAAACCAAGATACAAGCAGTATAGAGACAAATTTTGTTGAAGAACAAATGTTTACTTTCAGACTGTTGTACTGTACTGCATGACATCTGTAAATAAAAGCAGTATGGAAAATTACTTAAAATACGGGTTAAATCTTTGCTATCACAATTTAATATATGATTGATACTGTAAAAAAACTTCAAAACAAATATTCTAAAATATAATGGATAAAGTTCTCAGGAGACTGATGTAGGATTCCACATACCCATTTCTTCATTGTTTTACCCATATCATTTGGGGTTCCTTGATACAGATATGGGATTAGAAATACTGGAGAAACTGTATCATTATTAATCTTATAAAAATATGGTATGACAATATAAATACAATGCATCTTTTTACAATGCAAGACTTTAATTTTATAGAATTTACATCATCCTATAAAATATTCTCTCCCATTTCTGATCTCATAATCCTACTTACTCATCTGCTGCAATATTACAGTAGACCTGCAAAGGCAGAGATATCATAACCACTCTAGCAAAACAAGTTTATTTTGGTTTTACTGTCACAGTGTCACAAAATACCAAACTAGCCTTAGCTAAGAAGATAAGACTTCCTAGGATGATACACTGAAATTGGTATTCTACAGTTTATGTGCAACTTGTAAACTAAACCACACAAAAAAAGCAATGCCTATAGGACCAGGTGATGCAATAGGGTGTCTTGATGGTGGAACACGACTGCGATCAATGACACTTGATCATTATGGATGTGATATACAAAATGTTCATTTAAATTAAACTTAAGTCTCCTAACCACATGGCAACAAAGCTATTTCTTGTTTATTTTTAAAACATCTCACCTACAACTTACTGTCATCCTTCAAATAACAAAAATAAAAGCTGAGAGTCAACCAAACTACAAAACTATAGACAGAGAATTTAAATGAAAACAGAAGTAAAATGCCTGTGGGACTCATTCACACTACGCAATTATAGTGCTATTATTCTACTTTAACCGCCATGATTTTATCCCACAGGATCCTGGGGCTTGTAGTTTGGAGAGGCACAAGAACTCACTGGCTGGTCATTCTAAATGCCCGTCAATAAAATGACAATCCCAGCATTTCATAGGACCAAAATCTTTTGGTGCCACACAAGAAAAAGCCTCTCTCTTGAATAAACATAGACAAAATCCAGTTATGAGTCCCAGCTAAACTACAAAACCAGTGTGAATCTGGTGAGTCAATACCTATGTAATATCCATTGGGTATTACAGTCAGAGTTAAGCCATAGCATACTTTACCAATTGATAGTGAGGGTTTCACTAAAAAAAAAATCTTAATATATGAACAGGATGGCATGGGAGTTGGCACCCCTTCAAGTACTTTGTCTCTATTATCATTTAGAACAATTTAGCACCAGTGTCAAGTTAATAAATTAAAATAATAGCATACCATTCCATATAGTTAATGAATTTATTTCCCTGTATATGATGTTGTACAGTAGAAAAGTACAGTCAAAAAAGAAAATTACTCACACACTATTATTAACACCACTTACCAGTATATCTATGTCAAGGTTGATTGCATGAAAGGCATTTACAAGGATCAAGCAGTTGTGAAAATATTGTTCTGACGTTTGGGGATTCGTGTACATATTCACAAAGTGAGTTGAAATCTGCAGATGAGACAAAAATCCAACTCTTTCTGAACATCTAAGTAAACATACTGTGGTCCAGAATTTTGAACAGGAGCCAAACAAGCACTTTTTAACAAATTTGCTTATATATGTAGTTATCTGCTACTCATTTTCCTAGCATTCACATTGATCTAAAAATATCTAATGATACTTTTTATTTCATTCAACACAGAAACTCATGCTAATAGCAACCTCCATGATACAATTCTATATCTTTGTACTTCTTCACTGGGGTTCTTCACTTCTTATCTTTTCAATTTTGAAGGATCACTTCCTTCTCTGTTTGCCACTGTTATGATGACAGAAAATTACTTTATTCTGCATGTGTATGTTCACAGCTGCACTTTCAAGTCACCTGTTGAATCTCATGAACTTTATATGATTTTCTTAGGCGAGGAATACTCAGAGGTGCTTTGCTATTCCTTATACAGCAGACCCTTCCCTTACGCGCGGAGGGGGGGGGGGTCTGTGCAGGGAAAAGGTGCATATGCTCAAGCTCCATTGAAAATAATGGGGGTGCAAGCTTGCGGAGCGATACAGTGCGCGCAACACAAGCACACACGTCATTGTTTTTTCCCCACACGGCTTCTGTGTAGGCTGGAAGCCGCATATGCCGCACCCACGTATGCCGTGGTGCACTGTACTACTCAGTCAAATTAATGGTCCATTCAGTTATTTTTGCTCTGATCAGCAACAACTCTCTTAAAATCTCAGGTCAGAGCTCATGTTCACAGGGGTCTTTCAAATGCAGATAATGACAAACATCTATACACAAAACACATGATCCACCAATGAGCTAAGACCCCTTCCCATTTTTTCTTCTGATCTCTCCAAAACATCATGATAAAGACCTTTAAAATGATTTATGTATTCCTTTTTCTTTTGCTTCATGCTTGGCACCAATCAATTCCAGTAATTCTTGTGCTTTTACATTTTCACAGTGGCTTCATTGTCCCTTTCCTAAAACTAAATTGACTAAATTCAGAGTGCATGGTGCAATAAGAATCTGGCATCAGTGAGTTGGTTTCACTGTGAAATTATTTCACCATGGTCATGACACAAATAAAACAATTAAACAGAACCCATGGTAGGGATTGCAAATTATGATATAGTAATACAATACTAACAATAAACAAGATGGGAACACAAAATGACAATGGGAGAAGTAAAATGAATTTAGCATGGTCAAGCTATATTAAGTAAATAGGTCTTCAGGAAGGGTCTGAAAGACAGAAGCCTTTTTAGTGGAGATGAAAAAAAATGATCCAGACAAAAATAATAAAATGACAGAAGATGTACAGGGTAGAATGGAAGCATTAAATAAAAAAGACTATTAAAAGAAGGTGAATACAACAAATGAAAGAGAGAGTGCAAAGAATAATTATAGTGAAGATAAAAATCAACAGCTGAAAATGTAAACTGATAACAAAATCAGAGCTGTAGTTTGTACAGGTAGATGAGAAGGTATTTTTTCACTTTTATTTAAGATGTGCTATCCTACTACTACCAACTACCTATTAATACATTGAAAAAAAGATGTTTCCTACAATAAAAATAAACGTTTTCATCAAAATGTTAGAAAAAATTCTTACCAAATAAGGGCAATAGCTTGCTACTTGTGCAGCAAGGACAAGTCCATCAAGCAGGTCTCTATCGAAGTTTACTATCCATCTTGTGGGTGGTATATCACCTGTTTGAAATGACATTTTAATGCTTAAGGATCTGTGGTTCTGTTAAACTTCTGCATTTGTCCTTTCAGGAAAATTATATCATGAACATGACCCTTCATTTTAGGTATGCCTACACCATCACAAATATATTAGGTGTTCATCACTTACTAGTAGTTTAATTTCCTTCTATAATATTCCTTCACCAGATTATTATACCGGTAGGCTTACTGTCATTGGATGTCTCCATTGTCCTGGAGGACAAAGATCACATGATGTTCAATTATATCAGATTCTGCTGATGGATAAAGAGACTGACATGATGTGTATTTAAGTCTATATAAGTATTTATAGATGACAATTTTGATATTAAAGGGTAAGGGATATATAGACATTATGATTCTTATGTTTTGAGTTTCTCCTGGATAGTAGTTAGAATGATTATACAGAATGATTATACAGAAAGTCAACTACATCTTATTTTTATGTGTACACAGATTGCTCATTAGTACTTAAAGTTTCTAGAAACACTCTTACAAATTTATAAAGTGCTGAATTATTTGAAGCTACTTCTATAACAAATGAAATGGTATTTTATTATGTAAATGAAACAACAGATTCCATTAACTAACACACAGCTAAGCTGACTAGTTTTACTTCTGCTTCAGTATGTGTTATCTCAAATTCTGAAAATTATTTGCATTCCTCATGCATTTATGAAGAGTAAATCCTTTAATTAGAACTCCCCATATGTCTTAATTGACAATTATGTTACTCAGTCTTAATAATTAATACATCAGCACTTAGGATATTTACCAACCAACTCTGCATCAACAGCAGACTCGTGGGTAAACACCATAATGAATTAAAATGTAACCCAATTTCAGAATATGACCTTGGAAATTTTTAATATTTAAAGTAATTAAAGGGTTTCGGCTGTACTAAAAGACTGAGACAAAGTCAAAGCAACAGTAACAAGTAAGGTAGAGATATTGCAAAAGGGTATTGTAACATCTTTGAGATTAACTGAGAGAAAGTATGTAGCATAAACTTTCACAGACTAAGGTCCAATCCACACTGCAGAAATAATCTAGTTTGAAACCACAACTGCGCTGTCTCAGTGGCAGGGAATCCTGGGAATTGTAGCTTATTGTGGCATCAGAGCTCACCAACAGAAACTAAATGCCTCACAAAATTACAGTTCCCAGAATTCCCTAGCATTGAGCATATTTTTTATTATTTAAGACATCTTGTCAATATCATGCCATAACAACTATCATATATAAAAATTTCCATAGATATTTTCATATATATTTCCATTAAAATCCCTTCTTTCCTCCCCCTTCCCCACTCCCTTTGGTCTTCTCTATTCATATTGGATTAAACCTCTTATCAGCACTCTTAAATATTCTTCTCTCTGTACATCACTTTTACCTCGTTACCATCTCTTTCTAAAATCAGAGTTTTTCCAGTTTTTTATTATCTTACTACCAAACTATTTTGTCCCCCCCCCCCCCATCTACATTTCCCTTTTGCTGTTTTTTGTGAATACCACAAAAATGCAAAATCTATGGTATAGTTTTGGGGTGACAAATTCAAATGTCTCTCCAAGTCTTTAACATGACAAGTGGTAGTCACTGTCAGCCTAAAACTGCCCACGGGGAGTAACTTCATCCCTCTTATTTGACGTCTTCTAACCTTAAAAGACTTTCACAATTTACTAGCAATTTTATATGTTTTTGGTTTATTCACTCTTAATCTATGTATACTGGCCTATGTTATAACTCTATAGAGTTGTTTACACTTACTATAGTAGTACACTTACTACAATACTGTATTTGTTAAAAAACAGAATGAAATTAAAAGTCCACAGCTCATACTGAATGCATTGTTGGCTGAATTTAGCAGTCCCCAAACCCAGTGGAGGTGGGATAGCATTCTTGTGCTCTGTATATTTTTGTATTGATCAAAACATACTATATTAAGATAACCAGTCAAATCATGGTTCCTCAAAGGAACTTTTTGAACAAAGGAATTTTGCCCAAAGTCCAATTGCTAATTCTATACAGAATAGATCCATTGACTTAATTACTGAATAGTAACCCAAAACCTACATCAGTCCCAATGATTAACTAGGATTTTCATTGGGATTAGCTGAAGGCCTAGACCCAACATTAAAATGCAGCTGCATGGTTGGAGCAATGGACTTTCTTCCCCTTTGATCCTGCCTACAGCTCTTGGTATCATACAAAAAACAGCTAGGGTGACAGTTTCTCAGCCATCTGAAGTAGGTTTTAGGAGCACATGGGGTACCACAGAAGCAGTTATAACATCAGATTTCTCTCACTGGGTTCTAGCCTTACAACTTTACCTGCTCTTGCCCTGAGTTTTAGCAAACCCTTACTCAACTGAGAGATAGGTGGAGAACAACAGATATAGATGATCACTTGAAAAGTGCTGCATAGTTCTGCCATGAACAACGGCCAGTTTGAGCAATGATAATTTATCTTTTGCTTTTAGCTGATCATCAATTGGTAAAGATAACTAGAACTAGCAGAAATATTATTGTTTGCTGTTGTTAACTGCCTTTGGGTCAACCCCAACTCATGCCGATCCTGTGGATAAGACATCTCCAAGACACCCTGTTCTCCACTGCTGTGCTTAAGTCTTGTAGATTTATACCCGTAGCTTCTCTAATAGAGTCTATCCATCTAGTGTGTGGTCTTCTTCTCTTTCTGCTTCCCTCAATAACCATTTCATTTGGACAATTGTCCACATATACTGGTATATGTCTGAATTTTTTACCTCAAAGTCCATTCTAATACACTCAATATACAAAAATGGTAAATTATGGTGTTAATATGAGAGTTTTGGCAGTCTTAAGTAACTCTGAAATTTGAGATATTTTTATATACAAATGGATGTGAGAATTCAGGTGTACCTCTGAATTTCCAGACATTCACATAAATTATTCAGAAGGGACAGCAAATTTTAAAGCATTCAAAATGAGATGGATAACACATACACACATAATATATTATTTAAAATGATGTTAAGTAGGTTTTACTATAACCCTAGGTTATATAGGGTTTTACATATTTATACCTTCTCTTCTATTGAATATAAAAATAGCTACTACATTAATACACAAAGTAGTATATAAATTATGGCACAAATGTCACTTGGCACTTAAAGATTATCTGTCTGTCTTTTAAAGTGCAAGATGTTGAAGCTATAATTAAGCCTTCCATTAGTGATCCAAATACTATAGTGCCTTCTGTAACAAAGTAACCAGTAAGCCATCAAGAAAAAAAAGGACACTTGTCCCTCCACATTCATTAGGGTTTGGGGCAGAAGACCCCCATGAATATGGAAAAACCACAAATAACAAAAACACCATGTTTTTACCTGAGAGGACACCTCTCTAGGAATCTCTAGGTCCTCCTGCACAACTCTGTGGTCACCGTCCGACAGACAATGACTATAGAACTGCGCTGGAGGAGCTACAAAGGCCTAGCAGAGTGTTCTTTCTAAGAATCTCTAGGACTTTCAGTGCAACTTTTGGTTAAAGTGGACCATAGAGATGCACTGGAGGACCTAAATATTCCTAGAGAGAACATATTAATTGAATCCATGAATAATCAAATCCACAAATATGGAGGGATGAGTGTATATACAAGATCAAACCTACAACCTTTTACTTAACCTAGTTTCTCAATGGCAGTCAGTGCAAAGATTTTATTTCAATATTAGACTCATGCTTACACTCTTGGAACCAAAGGTACTGTTTGTTCCAAACTGTTAAACACCAAGGAATTTATCTAAAATGCTTGAATTCCAGGATGAATTAATACCGAATTGGTTTTAAGAAGGTTCTACAGTTGACAGTTCTGTTTATCTGTTATTCCCTACACACACTTATTCTCAAGTGTTAGGCAAAGAATAGTGAACAATACAGGCAAAACCAGTGACCATTAGAGTCATCAAACTAGATTTGGAGGAAACCAGTGCCTGAAAGGAGGTTTGAAGGATTTCAGATATTACAGAGGCTGCCAAAACTTCCACATGATGAAGGTTTCACAAAGTTCCTATTATCTAAGTTGCATGGGCATATTATATGCAGGTACGCATACCATCATCAACCATCACACAGACATGCAGAGTTTCATCTTTAAGCAGAGCGTAACCTCATTTAGCACAGGCTGAATCCCTGTTCTCTGATCTGCCTCAATCTTGTCTGGATTAAGTTTCCATTTGTTCATTTTGATATCCAGCCCATTACTGGTGATAGGCACTCCTTTAGAAATGAAACAGGTTCCTTGGACTGAGTACAGTCGGCCCTCGGTATCCGCGGACTTGTCATCCACAGATGCCAAGCTCGTGCTGTCCCCAGTGGCAGCACGTGCACATGGTCATGCCATTAGGGACAGCCCCTGTTGTTCTGTAGCAGCACATGCATGCAGCCACACTGTCATTAAGTTTCATCATCCCCAATGATTTCACAAGCGCATGCATGCACCACCATGGAACAATGGGGGCTATCCCTAATGGTGGTGCATCCGCATGCACACAGTACCGTTTCTGTTCTCTGTTAGCATTTTGCCAGGTCACTTTGAAGGTATGCTGTTTAAATGATGCATGCATCCTAAGAGGCTGGAAGCCACGCCAAAGCCAAAACTCCCGTCCTAAGGACTGGAGCACAGCTTTGGCGCCCCTTCTGACCTCTTAAGATGTGTGTGTCATTTAAACAGCATACCTCCAAAGTAACCCGAAGCAGCTTTATTTTGGCCTGTCTGTTCGGGGCCTTAGTCTTGAGACTCAAGCAGACTACAGGTCTGGGTAGTGTTTAACTGTGAAGTGAGGTGAGGTGAAAGAGGACATATACCACCCAAGCCTAGGAATGGAAGACAATAATCTCACTAGACCCTTAGTTTCTAGTGAGAGTTCAAACCCATTTTTTTCTAGGACCTACTCGTTTGTCTTTTTAGCAGACCACAATATCTGTAAAATTCGAGTATCTGTAGAAGTACCACAGAAAGATAATGTTAAGGAGCGTCATTGCATCTGCTGTAATTTAAAAAACTGAAGCTGTTAATTAAAAAGGGGTATTTCAAAAGTTTCAAATACTAGCCATAATCATTCTGAAAATTTACTATATTTGAATCACAAACTCTGTGCTAATTCTGAATCAGATATATCAATGCTATATTATTTGCTTATGTATTAATTTCATGCCAGAAGAATATTTAACACATTATTTTAAATGTTAATACTCTTCTAACTCAGACTATTTTAATCTAACTACTAAAGGATCAAATTCAGCATTGCAGTCACAATCAGTTCCACAGGAAGAATTGCACTGGCATTCATAGCTTTTACATTTTCAGTGGTGTAATAAAATACTGTAACTAAAATCTGAATAGTACATGGTACTTTTACAAAGGTGAATAAGTCATGCAATTGACTTTAAAGAGCTCTTTTCAAAGGGTGCCTTGGTTCTTTGAGAAGTTGAAAACCCTATTTTAGCAAAAGCCATTTGCTTCCCGCAGAAATGTCTAAACTATTCAATTTATAGTTGACATTAAAAATGCTTTTCTTCTGCAGGAAATATGAAAAAATTATAGGGAAGCCATCCATTATATCTTCATACAGTGGTCCTTTCTCTTACGCAGGGGATCCGTTCTGGAACCCCCCCCCCCATGTATGTTTGAGCCCCATTAGAAGTAATGGGGCTTGTGCCCACAGTGGCGCACGTGCATCATGGGTGCACACACCTTTACTCCTTCCAGTGCAGCTTTCAGAATATGCTGAAAGCCACGTATAATGCGCCCACGTATGATGCGGCTGCACTGTATTTCAATATCTGAGCAAATTAAATTGTGTTATGACTAACTCTAAACTTATTATAAAACTGTCTTAGAAGATCAACAGGACAATTGCAAGTGAAAAAAACTTTACAGTAAATCTTTTCCATGCACTGTTTGTAAGAAGAACCCTGTCTAACAAATTTGTTGATTTTTCCCCCACCTTTTTTGCACTCTTTCCACACAACTTTTCGCATCTTCTCAAAATGTCTGTTCATCCAAGCAAGTAGAATTCTTTCAGATGAAGAATATATATTACTAGACAAAGGATCCGAAGTAATTTTGGGAACATTTTCTATGTCTTCTGAATTTCTGTGGCTGTTGTTCTCAAGAGAAGAGACACGTTGGAGAACTAAAATCTGAAAGACATTGTTTCTTCTATAAAACGAACATTTAAAAATGTAACAGCCCAAATAAGGGGAGGTTTAACTAGAATCATAGTGAATTCAATAGTGGTTGTTCCCTAGACTCCTTAAAAAAGGTAAAGGTAGTCCCTTGACATGAATGTCTAGTCATAACCAACAGTAGGGGGTGGTGCTCATCTCCATTACTATGCCAAAGAGCCAGCATTGTCTGAAGATAACTCAGATGGTTATGTGGCCAGCATGACTGCACCAAACGTTGTTACCTTCCCACCAAAGTGAAACCTATTTATCTACTTGCATTTGTATGCTTTTGAACTGCTAGGTTGGCAGAAGCTGGGACTAGTGACAGCAACTCACCCCATCATGTAGAACTCAGGCCTTGAACTGCCAACCTTCTGATCTTTCGATCATCATAATTGGTGTCTTAACCACTAAGCCACCGCAACTTAATTCAAATTAACTTCAAATTAATTAATTTACTTCAAATTAATTGCCAGTTCTTCTAATGTAAGAAGATCAATATTTTCCTCCCATTACCAATGTGTGACTCATAAGGACCCTATGCATTTCTATTAGTACTAAGTAACGAGGAGGTGGGTGTGTATTTTCAAACCATCATATATTATTTCTTCTCTCCATTGGGCTTTATACAGGTTGAGGGTTTCTAGCATTTGAAACATTCTAACCTAGAAGTAAGAAAAGTATGCCCCAAGGGTCCCCATCAACTCCCGAGACTTTTTTTGTGAGCCCTCAAGAGTCCCCATGCCTATCTGCAATACTGGGTATCAGAAAACTGCCCTAAAATGGCCAGTAGTGTTTCCAAAAGTGGCGCCCCTGCTCGTGGTGTCACTTGGTGTGGGGGCCGGGCCTTCCTGGGCTCAGCCTTTCTCCTTGCAATAGCAAGAAGCAAGTCTGAACATCCATGCACATCTCCCGCTCCTCCTTGCCATGGCCCAGGTTGCCTCTGAAGAGAATGGGGCCATGGTAAAGAGCAAGGCCAACCGCATGCACCCCCTTGCATATCAGAGAATGAGGCCACAGAAGGACACCCTTCTGGTGTGTCACCTGGTGCACAACACACACCCTGCACATCCCTAGTGGCACCACTGATTTCCAAAAGCCTCTAAGAGGTTCTTTGGACAGTTTTACTGCACTGAGAGCCCTTTGCAACTCTTTGCCAATAATAATAATAATAATAATAATAATAATAATAATACAAAATTTTATTTCTTTCCCACCTCTCCTCAAGGTTTGAGGCAAACAACAGCATATTAAAATACAAAACATAATTAAAAACACATAAACCCATAGTTAAAATACAGTACAGTAGTGCCTCGGGTTACGAAATTAATTCGTTCCGCCGCGGCGTTCGTAACCCGATTTTTTTCGTAACCCGAAAAAGCCATAGGCGCTAGCGCTGGAAAGCCGCGTTTCGTGCGAAAAAGCGCCGAAAAGCACCAAAAATTTTTTTCGTAAGCCGAAAAAAAAAACGTAACCCGGAACAGTTTTTTCCTATGGGATTTTTTCGTATCCCGGAAATTTCGTAAGGCGGTGCTTTCGTATCCCGGGGTACCACTGTACTATAAAAACCATTAAAATGCACTCAGTAAAGTTGTTTTTGTGTACCTCCAAGTCATTTTTTACTTATGGCAACCCTAATGCAAATCGATCATGGGGTTTTCTTTGTAAGATTTTTCAGAAGGGGTCTTCTTCTGAGGCTGTGAGAGTGTGACTTGCCTAAGGTCATCCAGTGGATTTCCATGGTTGAAAACCCTGGTGACCAGAGTCACAGTCACTATCTGAGTGAAACCACTGCATGGTACTGGTTCCCACATATACAAATTGAAAATTGATGATTTAAAATTGACCAAGTAGGCCTGCCAAAAGAGATATGTCTTTAATGCTGTTTTAAATGCAGTCAGCATTTTCAGCTGTCATATCTTCTCCCTGTCACATTTTCTCTGGCAGCACATTCCACAATCTGGGGGAAGCAGACAAAAAGATTCTCTGTTGCCAGTCTAGTCCTGGCCTGCTGGAGCAAACATTTCCCAGAGGACCTTCTTTTTCTATAGGATGGTGCAGAACATTTATGGACATTTAATAAAAAGGTGAAAGGTCTAGAAACCATGTCCTATGAGGAACGACTTAAGGAGCTGGGGATGTTTAGCCTGAAGAAGAGAAGGTTAAGAGGTGATATGATAGCCCTGTTTAAATATTTGAAGGGATATCATATTGAGGAGGGAGCAAGCTTGTTTTCTGCTGCTCCAGAGACTTGGACCCGGAGCAATGGATGCAAGCTGCAGGAAAAGAGATTCCACCTCAACATTAGGAGGAGCTTCCTGACAGTAAGGGCTGTCCGACAGTGGAACACACTCCCTCGGAGTGTAATGGAGTCTCCTTCCTTGGAGGTCTTTAAACAGAGGCTAGATGGCCATCTATCGGAGATGATTTGATTTGGATTCCTGCATGGCAGGGGGTTGGACTAGATGGCCCTTGCAGTCTCTTCCAATTCCATTATTCTATGATTCTATGATTCTTTCTTAGTTAAAATGCAATGCCTCGTCACTCTTTTGCCTTCCCTAGAATTTTGATGAACTCCCTGAAAGCCTCCAACTGTCCTCCTGTTAATTATGTCAAGATCTAGACACTTGTTCCACACTGCAAGCAGTCTGACATCTTGAAGAGTAGACAGGCCACGAGAAGAAAGAGATTCCCCATAGCAGAAGGCTAAAATAATCTCAGTTGCCCACTGTTCTTAGGGGCTTACATTCAAAATACTGGAAATATGTAGAGATGCATGTTTGGAGCCAATGTTTTGATATTAGCAAAGTTATTGATTCACAATATGTCAGGCATTGAACCTGCCTTCAAGCTAGGATCTGAAACAACAATTTGAAGCCAACTGGCTACCTGTCATTCATCAATACCTCTGAATACAGCAGTATTAGAATTGTTGTATCTCCTCAAAAGGCTCCCTCATGAAAGACTTAGCAGTTGGGATGCCTCAGGGTTTCTGAACCATGAAGAAATATGTTAATGTATGATACTGACTGCTGACACATGGGAAACAAAAGGAGACAAGCAGTTCTGAATGATGGTTTCCTCTGTACATATGGAAGTCCAAACTACAGTGCAAGCTTTCTTCTATGGTTAGCATAAAATATGGCTTCCCCTTATGCCTGAAGCCAGCAAAGCAAAGCAAAGCAAAGCAAAGCAAATACAACAAAGACATATTCATCTTACCTTATATATCTGAAGTAGCACATCTGTCCATGCCCGCTTGCTCATGGCCTCAAATAGATAGTCATCCAAAATATACATATAATTGTCATCGGGATCATATTTCTGAACCTTCAGATCAAGCTGAAACATTTGTGATTTATATTTTAATTTCATAATAATGTGTACTGTATTGTAGTAAAACTCTAGCTACTAACATAATACTCAATGAACAATAGGTTAATTCAGAAAATCCTATGCACAAACTTTTATATGCACAATCTGCTGCAATTCAATCAACACTGAGTGGTCTATTAGTAAGTTCTCATCTAGGAACTGGCTAGTCTTTGCTGTGTCTCCAACCAGACCATCCTGTGCAATCTTGTTCATTATATCTGATTATTATTATTATTATTATTAATCAAAAAGTATGAGACATTAAATCATGATGATCATTTATAAAGAACTCACAAGCAAGATAAGAAACTGTGGCATGTATAGCACATTTGATCCCACCCCACCCCAAATGACCAGGCAAATTGGACAACCAAGATTAGTATATAGTCAGGAATCACCAGAAGAACACATAGAGTTAGTACAGCTTCTGAAGTTGAGTCATCCTATAAATAAAAAAGGCTGTGTGTAATCTATCCTAAACAAACTTAATTGGGAGTAAGCTCCACTGAACCCAGGAGCCTACTTCTCAGCACACATTATATTTCTAAGAATCTTCATATTTAAGGATGTTTGAATGATAATGGATGAAAAATTTAATTTGTTCTCCCTCTGTCCATACCCTACACCTGATTCACTATACCTCAGACTTGGCAATGTATATGCTTTGGCATTTTCTTTTGACAATATTGTGACATAACCCTGATCTTTTAACATATCTCCATAGCTTTTTCTTGTAAAGTAGTGAAGTAGGGGGAGGGATGGGATAGGAAATCTTACAGGCACCTTTGCATTCACTTAATAGGGCCTTACATATATTTTTATTTACTTGATATATTATTTTGTAACACTGATTTAGCATTTTGCCACTGCTTTCACAGTAATCAGGTTGTTTTCTGCTTTGTTGGTGGTCATTATTTTAATAATGTACCTAATAGCAGGCAGTATTAATAATGACCTGCTGCCAATGTTTAGCTTCCCACTGCAATTTACAAACACCTCTAGTAAAGCTGCTGAAGTTGAGCCATCCCATAAACAAAAAGGCTAATGGTTTCAGTGTCCCTGGTGTCCTGATATAATCCTTATGAAAAGGCATAAATAAAAATAAAGTTAAAAAATTACCTTCACCATAATCTGTAACTGTGTCCATTTCTTATAATCTTCAAAGTCAAGAAGAAACTCTGGCAAAATGTGAGAAAGGGATGCACCTTGCCCTCTAAAATAAGAATAGAAACCATAAAAATAAAGAAGAAATTATAAATGAAATCCTGGAAAGGAATGGTCCTTTCTCTCACTCTGTACTGAGGTGCTGTATTCATAATTGGCTTTTTCTGTGATAGTACATTTTAAATACACGGTATGACAATCTTCAAATGAAATACCTTAATAGTGGTATTGATAGCTGTCTGAAATCCTTAGATAATTACCAATGTAAAAGCATACATGACTGGTTCGTATTCACAATCATGTATGTATGTATTTGCAAGTTAGATAGTCCCCCAATCCCCACTTACTGGGCAGCAGCTGCTGTGGGGCCTGTTCCCCTCTTGACTGGGAAGCAGCTGACTAATGTTCCCATCCACTCCACCAGAAGCTGTCTCTGGTATGGGGAGGAACTTAAACAGCTACCATGCTTCTACTAGTCACACCAGGGATTGCTCATAGTGAAGGGGGAGGGTAGCAAGCCCTCCCAACCTATGTCAGAAGGGTCCTTGGAGCACCCAGCAACAAAGAAAGTTCAGAGTCCAACTGTAGCTCAAAATAAGCACCCCTTTAATCTCTGTACGGGGTGACAGCTGCCTACATGGCAATTCCAAGACTGTCACACCCAATTGTCTTTCTTCAAACCTTTTATACATTCAAAAATACATAGTTTTAGCAACATCCTTTCTTCAAGTTACCTTTCTTAATAATTTCCAGAACTAGTTCATTGACTAATTCCTGCCTTCCTGCCTTCCTGGCAAGTTTCGACAGTTCTGGTTAATCCTTCACAATCCCATTGTTCCTCTTTATCAGATTGCTTGGCCATGCTATGCTGTAAACTGCCCAACTGTCCTTTAGATTTTTTAGATATTTGTTCCTCTCAATAGGAAGGGATCAGAACATCAGTTTCTGCTTCCTGATCAACAGGGAAAGAGAGCCTCCTCACTCACAGCTCCTGCTGCCCAGTAAGTGGAGGATTGGGGAACTTGCAAAATTGTGAATTCCAGCTATTTTCTTTTTCCTGTCTTCTCAGATAATCAAAAGAGGCACTGTTCCCTAACAGAGGCTATGAAAAGGTTGATACACTGGCAATGCAACTCAAAACCCTGAAAGATTTGGTTGGCTCTTCCCTCATGCTAGTTAGGCACTAAATGAAAACCGTATGAGAAACAGAATTGTGTACATTTTTACTCAAAAGTAAGCCTTACTAACTTCAGTAGAACTTACTCTCAAGTAACTGATTACGGTATATGATTGCAGATCTACAGTCTGACCATTAAAACAACAAACATTCTGCCTATTTCTGTGTCTATTTTCTTTTTTAAAAAAAATCTATCTATACTTTTGTGTGTGCAAGTATTATATGTCTGTTTTTCAATAATTCTCATTTGAGCTGCCTTGAGTGTCTCAGTGATGTTGTTTGTAAATAAAAGGGAAGAAAGGATAAAAAAGGAAGAAACAGAGCTTTGCAAAAGTGTTTAGTGCGCACACGCGTGCACACACACACACACCTTTCATTTTTATTATGTTATAATCTGGAATGTAACATTTCATTATGTTAAAACCTGGAACTGAAATGGATTTGACTGCCATCATTACCATTTGATGGAAACAATGTTGTGAAGGAGTAAAAAAATTTTATTGTGGCACAAGAGTGAAGTAAACAAAAACAAATGAGCACTTGTTGCTAGCATAGGTATTTACCATTTTTTTTTTTTTTTTTGGCAACATGCTGTCTCAAAAAGTAGCACAGATTGTTAAATGAAGTTCACCTGTATGCAGTATCAGTGGCACATATTTCAGATTGAAAATATCAGTTTCTGGAAAGTCCCAGAGTTTGATGGAAAGTATATCAAAACAAACAGCATCATGAAGGCCAAGAAGCTATCAAAACAAGTACAAGATAAAGTTGTGCAAAAATCCCAATCAGGGTTGGATTATTTTTAAAAATCCCAAAATATGAACATCCCTGATTATGATAAAATGGAAATAATACAGCTCAACCACAGTTCTGGTTAGAAAAAAAAACTATTGCCAATGAGGAAAGAAGGTTTTCTTTCAGAGAACCAGAAGCCAGTGCTAACACTGAAGGAGCTGGGTAGATCCACAGCTGAGACAATGCAACAATTGTCACCCGTGAGACAATTATCACCCAGACACTTAATGAAGTTGGGCCTTATAAAAGAGTAGTGAGAAGAAAGCCATTGCTGAAAGAGACCTATATCAAAGTCCATTTAAAGTTTGCAAAGGAGTATTTGGGGCCATAGCACACATATGGACAAAGGTTTGCTGGTCTAATGAGATCATAACTGAATCTTTAGCTTTGTCACAAAAAGCTATGTATAGTTCTGTATAACTATGTATAGTTCTCATTGTCCTGAGAACATCATCCTCATGGTGAAGTATGGTAGTGCCAGTAACATGATGTGGGGATGCTTTTCCTCAGCAGGGAGTGGGAAACTGGTCACAACTGAAACCAAGATGAATGGAGCTAAATAAAGGGCAATTCTAGGGGAAACCCTGTTTCTGTTTGCAAAGAACCTTGGTCTCAGATGGTGGTTCTCCTTCCAGTAGGACATTGACCCTAAACATACAGCAAAAGATGTATGGCTGAAAAACAAGAACATGGGTGTCTTAAACTTGTCCAATCAAAGCCCAGACATTAATGTGATTGTGAATCTGTGGCAAAATATAGATGCTGTTTATCAATAGTCTCCATCGAGCCTGACAGAACCGAAGTAATTCTGTCAAGACGCATGTGCAAAAATTGCAGGATCCAGATGTGTAAAGTAGACAGAGACAGAAGACCCATAGCTGTAACTGCTGCCAAAGGTGTTTCTATCAAGTCAGTAGGGTGAATATTTATGCAACTAACAAGCACCAGTTTATAAATAATTATATTATTTCTGCAACTCAGCTCAAAATTTACTTATATGGGGTAAAAAAGTAGTCTTTCATGTACCTGGTTACCTTCAGCAAAGTTATGGTGCTACTTACCTAGTCCAGGCTAAATCTAAACTAATGCAATAGCCTAGTCCAGTATAAATGTAGTCAAGATTACAGCCATAAACAGATAAACAACACGTTTTCAGTGTGTGGGACAGGTTTTGTGGCTGCTTTGTTTTTTGATGATGTATTTGCAAACTGGGGTAAGAACTACAGTAATAGATTTTATTGCAGAAAAATGGGTCAAAATCTGTTTTTAGAATTAGTTATTCCCTTTCCATCTGTTCAATGAACTCAGAGACTACTATTCATTAAACTAATCTCATGACAAATTTAAGAAATCGCAATAGCTTTTAATATATTTTATTAGCTGTAGTAAGACGTTACTCATTTTGCGCATGCAGACTTCTTTGTTTAACAAAGCAGATACATTATTCTTCCAAAAGGAATTGCTTAAATGTCCTATTCCTCTGTCTTACCCAGTCAGCAATCACATTCAAAATTAAACATCCTTATCAGCAGTTCCAGTCAGGGTCATTTTGCAATTTAGTTCATGGCCAGTGGGATTTATATTTGAGTGAAACTTGAGGTAATGAGCCAATTTTATTAACTATATTGGGCAATTTCTATAGCAAACCAACTTTAATGTGAGCCATAGTGGCCTATGTTTAATGCTAGAAGTTTAACATACTGCCTTCATGGTAAAATAGTTCTTCCATATTTAGGATCAGAACAACACAATACAAATCATACATAACCACAGAAAGCAATGAATTCATAGACAAAAATAATGCTGCACATATCACTGTTACTCGCAATTAAATACACCATGGTGTTGTAATCTGCCTGCAGCATTATTATGTTACAAATATCTGATAAAAATACTGGTATGAAAGTTTTGCAGTCTTTTTAATAACAGCTGCCATTGCTAGAAAATATGTCTTGTGTGGATGTATCTTGAAATATGGTAATACAGTGGATCCTTGTTATACGCTGGGGTTTGGTTCCAAGATCCCCTGTGTATAACAAAATCCATGTATGCTCAAGTCCCATTAAATATAATGACATAGCACAATGGTGTCCCTGATAAAAAACTGAAAATCAAGGTAAATTTATACTTTTTTGATACATTTTCAAACCGTGTATGCTTGAATCTGTGTATAAAAAATCCGTGTATAAGAAGGGCCGACTGTATTTTACTGTCGATTGATAACAGGTCAAATTCCCCACCCACTTTGTGCTTTGGTTATCTCTTGTCCTTGAGGTCTCCTACCTACTGCTCTGTGGCTAGTCTCAACATTAGTTTCAACATTAGTAGTTTTTTACCTCAACATCATCATGGACTCACTCACACAATCCTTATTTTTCACAATCCATCCTTCAATCTAAGCCATAGTAGAGTTCCCTTCCACTCCCCCCTTCCCTTTATCAACTCAAGAAGCTTTGAGATGAACCCTTTTTCCCTTACAAGCAGTTGAGTAAGTCAGGCAAGTAACTTCATTTCGTCAAAGTCCTCTCTGCTTCTGGGCCTCCTTCTCTAAAGTTTCCCTTTCATGATTTTCTAGTCATGACCCACTGTGATAAAGAGGGACTCTCCTCTAGCAGGAAGGGGAGCCTCTGATGCTTATGTGGTGGGGGGCGGGGGGCAGGAGAAGCCTATATATACCTCTGGATCAGCACTCACCCCTACTGGTACTTCCTTTAGCCTAACTCTCCTCTCCGTTCCTACCTGTTGCAAAGACTTGACACCCAAATGAGGGAGCCAGCTTTTCCCTACCCCTTGGAAGGCTACTTCCCTTTAGAAGTTCCCAGTGGAAATCTCAGGGGAATCAGTGAAGGACAGCTCTTGGAATGGAGGAACAGTCCTTCATCAGCCCTTGTTCTGTCTGCCTTGCCTTGAGGTGTCTTCTCATGGTCCCTCTCTCCATTTTCTCTGATCACCTCCTCCCTACTTGGCTGCTCTTCCTCTTCATCCTGTTTCTTATCCATCTCTTCCTGTATCATCTCTTTGAGTCTGTCCCTCTCTCTGGACTTCTCAGCAGCCACTTGTCCCACCTTTCTTCTTCACTGCCTCTTCACTGCCTCTTTTCCTTGCCTTCCCAATGTCCTCCATTTCCTACCTGTTGTCACTTGCTCTCATTCCAGTTCTCTTTTTCCTGCCCTTTTTCCTCCAATCTCTCTTTATCTGTATCTTCTGGCTTCCCAGTTCTTTCCTCTTGCTTCTTTTTAAACTTTCTACTCCCCTCTAGCTCCACTCCCATTCCATTACCCTGCCAGACTTCCTCCTCAGCAGGCTGGGGAGGCAAGGAATGGCTGTGTGCTTCACAGCTGTGTTTATTTGCCTCTTGGAGTTTCAGAATGGGAACCACTTTCAAATGAGCAGGTTGGGTTGGTGGATACCCCTTTTGGCACTCACCTTTTAGATGAAAGAACATGCATAGGAACCAAGACAATAATTAAACTAACATTAAGTAAAGCCCCCACTTCCACAATGTTTTTGGAGGCAACCATAAACATGGTTACAAAGTCAGAGCAATTACTATTTGCTCACGTGTGTTTGCCTGATCACATAAAGACTCTTAACATTACCAAAAGCAGCAGCTGCAGAAGTGCTGTACTGGCATACAAGTGGTCCAATCATACAACTGCAGACCTAGAAAGATTATAGCTCTTGTGCCAGCACAGAAGTGATTTTCAGTAGGTTTACTAAGGCTATCATACTTGAATTGGTCTGAAGGCTAGGGGAAAATAAAATGTAAATTGATTTCGGAGGTAGTTATGTTACTCTGCCTCCGTGTAAAAGGAAAGGGAAAAGGAGTCTTATGGCACTGTTAAAACTAACTCATTTATTTCAGCATAAGCTTTTGTGGACTACAGCTGTGAATAAACAGGCTTTAACTGACAAAAGCTTATGCTGAAATAAATTGGTTTAACTTAAAACAAGAGTGGAGAAAGTTGCCCATGGGCAGCATGTAGCCTTTTCAAGGCCATTTGTGCTCCCAGAGCCTTTAGCATCCCACCCAAAATATTTGTCCAAAACTAAACCCAGTGCCATGTGGGGGGTATGGGTGGCAATTTCACCATACTTCATCCCCCTCCTGGACTGTTTTAGGCCTGGAGGAGGCAGTTTTCCTAACAGGAAGGGACAACAGATTTGCCTTCTGATCAGTTTCTGTTGGGAAAAGGTCCTTCCTGCCCTAAAACTGCATAAGGCACCTCTCAAAATGTGGTGAAACCCAATATGTAGGGTGCAAAACATTTTAAATATATATATATTTATTTGTAGGATGGAGGCAGAGAGTGGGCAACTCCTAAGGGTTGCTGGGGAACTAAAGTGACCTTTGACAGTTGCCCACCCTTGACCTAAGGTTCCAGAAGATGATTATTTCCTTTCCTTTTTATGTCAACATTATATCAGTTCAGTAATGCATCAGCACTGTTTCCCAATCTGTATTTCACATTCAGGATTAATCTCTCTAGAGACGAACACAGGGAAAATACTAATTCATGGTTTTTTTAAAAAACAACAACACATGGCACTGTCACCATCAGACACCTATTATTATTATTATTATTATTATTATTGATATCCTACTTTTCCCTAAGGAATCAAGGCAGGTTACAAAAACAAAAATATGAGCTCAAATCAGGATATCTCTATATTTGGTACTGATTACCTACTATCTGTGCCACAAACTGAAAGAAGAACAACAGGGAAGCCGAACAAGAACACTGATCCCTTAACCAAATCTCAGAAAGCCACTCTGCTATAAAAATTCCCATATGTGCTACATCCCCTCATTCTGGGCAACCCATAGTTGACTGAAGGAAGCCATCAGATTACCGTACCCCTTTGTGGTTTGGGTCACCTGCTGGTTAGTCCTAGGAAATTTGCTAACAATCTGTCAGAGAGCTAGTTTTATGCTTGTGGTTCTTTCCTTTAAATCTATGTTTTTTTTTCATTCTAGTGTAATATTCTTCCACATTATTTCTGCAAGGAAAACAGTGGAATCAGCCCTATTCATCTAGCATTATCATTCACTATTCTCATATTAAAATCCTGATAAAAATGGGTAAATACTGCAGTAAAATACAATAGTGCTAAATGACAACTCCCCACTCCTGTGTAATCCAGTATCATCAGTAGTCTATCAAATTGCCAACATGGGACTGGGGGTGGGGGTGGGGGTGGGGGGGAGAGAGCAACAAGAATTCATGTAGTTCACAGCTATGTAGTTGTTTTCTAGCACCTTACTGATAAAGTATATGGACATTGTAGACAATAATTACTTAATAGTATGTTGTTATGTGCCTTCAAGTCATTTCTGAGTTATGGCAACCCTGATAAACTTATCACAGGGTTTCTTGGCAATATTTGTTCAGAGGAGGTTTAGCCTTGATCTGAGGGTGAGAGACTGTGGACCCTATCACATGGGGTTAAAAGTGCAGTTTACCTTTCCCAAATTTAGAATTAATTCGGGAGGTAGCCAGTTCCTATCACACCTAAATCACAGCCAAATCTCCACCTGGGTCCATCCCAGGTGCAGCCAGGATTGTCTAAGCTCCTTCTGTGGCCATTTTTAGAAGTCAGACACTTTCATTTTCAAAAAGGTGCTGTGGAAGCAGCTTAGACGACCCTGGCTGCATCTGGGATAGACGAAGCCAGCGATCCGGCAGCAATTTAGGTGTGATAGAAACCGGCTCCGGTCCAAAACAGGCAGGCCAAATAGAGCTGCTTCCGGCCACTTCGGGGACATGATGTTTATACAACACATGCCACCAAAGCAGCCAGAAGCCACTGTAAGACTGGCTAAGGTGGCCCAAAGCTGCCATCAAAAGGAGAAAATTAAACCCACTTGTGGGGTGGCCCATTCAGGACTGCAGTGGTGGCCAGATTCAGGAGCAAGCAGTCCTGTCCCATGCTGATCGGGGCTGGAGAATCCAGAGCCCGCTCCTTCTGGGCCGTCTGCTTCAGACCTCAGTTAGGGAGATCAGGGACCTGAAACTACAGGGGCTAGGAGATGTCTCATACTCAGAGTTGCCATGCGTTGAGGTCTACTTGAAGGCAGCTAACAGCAAAATAATACGCTTTAAAAAAAAGAAACACATTCACTGTATATATAGTCATGTATAAGTCTAGAAATTTTAGTCAAATACTGACCCCAAAAACCTAGGTCGACTTATCCACAGGTCAGTGTAAACACTATACTCTAACTCTCATTTAAAAGGGAACCATCCCCTGGTGAAAGGCAAGAGTGCAATCTGTCCTGAGAGCACTGACCTCCCTCCGCTCTCTCTTCCAGCCAGTATTTAGTGTGAGCCAAAACCTTTATGCCTGCCAGAATTTTGTAGGTTCTTTTGCATTGTTTTCCTTTGCTTTATTATTTAGATCCTTTGTTGCATGTCCCTAAGTTTTATCCTCGACTTATCCAAAAGTCATGTCAAAATCCATAATTTTAACCCCAAAACCTGCCCTCGACTTATACATGAGGTCGACTTATAGATGAATATATACGGTAAGCATAGGGAAGATTTGATTTTAAAAAGACACACATGAACCAGATAAAATGTAGAAGAGAATATTGCTGTGAGGAAAATATTATCAAAGCTTTTAAAATACTTCAGGAACATTCTAGGCAAAATACAAAATTTTTAAACACTTACTTGAGAAAAGTAATCATTGTAGCATGTTGCCAATGAAGCTGCACCACTCGCTGAATGGGATCAAATGGCAAGGATTGACTTGAACTAATTCCAGGCAGTAACTGCCCACTCAAGTGAAGCAGCATGTCATAAATGGTCTTGATATCCTTACCAAGATTTAGTTTAAGCTTTTCATCTGATGAAGTCATTTGAATTTTACAGACATCACTAGGTGGGGAATAAAAACAGTTTTGTTTCATTACTGAAAGAAAACTAAGGTTAAATGTGTTAATACTACTACTCTCTTATTGGCAATCCAATCTAGAAATGCATGTATTCTATTACAGCAGTAGTGAAAATCACTTAGCCCTCCAGATGCTGTGGGGCTGCAACTTCAAGCAGCCCTAACCAGTGCAACTAATAGTGAGGAATGATGGGTGTTACAGTGCAACATAATTCCCACTCAAGTATTACAGTGATTCTGGTGTTATCTAAAGTCTCAGTTCTGGATCAGGGGACATAGTATTAACACTTTCTCTTCACAGGCATAGAATCATAGAGTTGGAAGAGACCACAAGGGCCTTCCAGTCCACGCATAATGAAGAAGCAGACAACTCTAAAAGCTATGTCAGTAAACCTCTTATTTTTCTTTTTCTTCTTTTGCTTGAGGATCCTGTTTATTTAATCAATCCTTTGCTTGTTCATTTTATTCTATTTTTTGGAAGCTGTCCCTGCTTTGTTACTGTGTGCCTTCAATTCATTTCTGACTTATGGCAATCCTAAAATGAACCTATCACAGGGTTTTCTTGGCAGAATTTGTTCAGATGGTTTCTGTCCCTTGCCTTCCTTGGAGGCTGAGAGAGTGAGACTTGTCCAAGATCATCCAGTGGGTTTCCATGGCCAAGTGAGGGTTCAAAACTGGCCTCCCAGTGTCCTAGTGCAATACTCAGACCACTGCACCATGCTGGCTTTCTGTTCCTGCTTAGTTCAATAAATCTACTGAAATGGAAACTGGAGTTTATTTGAATGTTCTTGTCTTCTGAGAGTAATTTAGCATTACCAGATTAAAAATTGGAGACAGCTCCTGTACCTTTAATGGTTGTGCAGAAGAAAAAATGTCCAAAGGTATTGCTTGTCACGCACCCAGGTAGTTTTCACTCTGACAACCTTAGTTAGCATGCAAGGGTAGCTATGTTGGCCATTTAGTAAATTCAAACAAAAATCCACCAAATAGTGATACCTTTATTGGCCAACCAAAAAGCACAATATACTCATTGCAAATTTGAAAGCTCCACTGGCTTCTTCATCAGGCAAGATGTTACATACCAGGAGAAAAATTGGAGCTGTTAGTAAGATGCATTTTGTTGTTTCTTTCCTTAATTAAGATGGTATGAGGAAGGTATCTTTATCAGGCTGGCCCCTTCTCCTCTGGCCATGTGGCATTTTCGAGAGCTATACTGATGGCAAAATCATGCTAATCCAGTAGTTAAACAGTGTAAAGAAACTCTGAAAAATAGTTCCTTCCCTTCCATAAGAATGGCAGTATGGGTTTTCCAGTATTCAGAATATAAACCTTATTTAAAAGGTAAAACTGTTTGCAGCTTGCCCTTACCCTCACAAGTTTGCAAGGCAGACACCTCAGGTTATTTCACAGCCTGTTAGACTATAACAACATTTCCAAGATGTTTTGGACTACAATTCCCATCAACCCAGCCAGTCATCATAACCAGTGTTTAGAAAAGATATGAGTTATAGTCAAAATATAGGAGGATGCCATGCTGGGAAAAGGTTCAGCTACAGTGAACCTCCCAGTCATGGAGTTTAACACAAGCATACAGAATTCAAGTCCTTCCATGTTTATAGCTAATAGAACAAATGTAAGAAAACAAGATTCTGTTCTTCGTTGTATCCCAGTGTAGATTGTTATTGTTCCAGTTTGGCTTCTCTTGAACCACATGTACTCCTTTCATCCAACATGGAATAAGGAAGACAGTTCACACAAGTCCTCCATCATGAAGACAACCCAGTTTAAGGAGACATATCTACTTTGGTCATGTGTTGACTGTTTCCAATTATTTTACCCAAATGGCAAAGGAACTTACAGCTTCTGAGGTTTTTTCCCTCTTCAGTTCCCCACCGTGTATGCACAGATTCACATATCCATAGGGGCTATTCAGAAACAAAAATCATACAGCTCACCTTTCAGCCTTAGTGTTGTTTCTTCACAGTGCATGGACATACTGACAGATGTTCACTTGTGGTCACCTGTTTGGCACTACTGCCCCCTGATTAGCAATAATGCTGTCCCCTACCCACTCACACTGCTGGCATTCCCTCCCACATTTGCACACAATTGCAGCCTTACCTAGCACAATCCTACAAATATCTACTCATAAGTAAGTTTCATTAAAAGTAAGTCACAGGAAAGTGGGTATAGGAGTGAAAGTTCATGTACAAGTCTGTTTGGAACTAAGGTGCAAAACACACTGCAGAAATAATCCAGTTTGAGACTGCTTTAACTACCCTGTCTCAGTGCTAGAGAATCCTGGGAACTGTAGATTATTGTGGCACCAGAGCTCTCTGACAGAGAAAGCTAAATGTCTCACAAAACTACAGTTCCCAGAATTCCTTAGCATTGAGCTAGGGCAGTTAAAGCAGTCTCAAACTGGATTATTTCTGCAGTGTGTTTTGGGCCTAAATTCCATTGAGCTCAATAATGCTTACTCCCAGTAAAGTGGTTTATAGTTCTTACTCCATGAGATAAGCCTTCCCTGCCACTCCTTTCAAAAGGACATCTGCTATTCCTGCAAACCCATGCCAAAAATAATGAAAACCAAGTTGAAGGTAAGGTGGTGATTCAAAGATTCAAAGCTTTGCATATGTTCAGAAAGCAAAGAAAAAATATTGCTGATCTTTACTGGCTGCTGTAGATATAACCAGTCTCCTGGCACACCATTCCACACACACACTGATCTGTATCCTGGCTGAAAGACACACTAGTTCTTCCCTCAAACCACAGATGATAATTGAGGAGTTGTTTTTTTTAATGACTTAAAATCTTCACATATGTAAAAGATCTGATTTCAAAATGGATAGGGAAGAACATCATGTGACCTACCATGATTGAGATCATGGTAAGGCAGCATTATTTTCCCTCTGTAGATTCAGCCTGAGTTATATAATGAACATTCTCTAACAGAGCATTGACTGTACATTAGAGTTCCATCTCAGATTTTGCCAGAGAGGGACCAGCTTGTATAGAAATGTCCCAAACCCTCAACATTACAGTCTAAGAAGCTTAGACCAAGAGTACAATGTTGGGATGGACCCTCAGGTCACAGGAATAGAAAGAATGAAACTATCCAATTTCAATAATTCTTTTTAAGTCCCATTGACACAAGGGAAGCATACAAGTTGTGATACAACAAGTATGGGATTGATTCACTCTCTCCAGTACTACTTTAATTACAGGAGTTCATATATGCCTGTACAGTCAGTTTTTTTTTCTGATTTTATTGACAATTATAACTAGAAGTTCTGTCTTTGACCAAAGGAAGGCATGGATAATACTGTGCCCTCTTTCAGTTGTTCATCATGCTTCTTTATGCAGCCCTTCTTCATTTTGCTTAAAACTACCATTTCATCTTGTGATTTGTTCCTTATCCTGTGACCTGCCAATTGTCACACCAGAATCATCATTAAACCCATTGCAAATATTGAAGTTAACATTTCATCAAATTAACAGGATTCTTTTTTAAAAGTAATGTGAGAAAACAATCAACAAGTACCGTCTTAGAGATCGTGGAATGGAAATGGGGTTTGGTCCTTTAGACCAACCGAAGAGAGTAAACCAGCTCTGGACTGCTGTAATCACTTTCTGGAAAAAGGCATATTCCTCTGTGCCTTCTGCAGGAATCAGTGATTGTTCAGGTGTGCTCCCAATCCGTCTACTGTGGCCAACAGAATCTTTCATTTTTAATATTTCCTTTTCAAGCGTCCTTTCCAATTCTGCACAAAAACAGTTGCATTTAGTTGTAGTTCTGCCACCTTGTAGCAAACAAACAAGAGAGTACTTATTTTCCTTTAATTTACCTTTTGCTGGAAAGAAAACCAAGCCCTTCCAGCATGTCCATACTTTGTTATGATTACAACACTAATCAGAGGTTACAAATCTTTACCACAGACAAATCATTAGCTATCATATAAAACCAAACAAAATTAATAGCTTTATACTTGGAACTTCACAGATTAGACTAAATGTTAATGAATGTATTATCACTTCTACAGTGTAACCTTGCAATCACTGATGTATTAAATCATCATCACAAAATTGATTCCATACAATCTCTTTACTGCACATGTCTGAAAAACAAAATTTATAATACTACAAAGTGGATCATGAAATATCTTTATCTCAACAGTTGATATTAAATATTACCTTCTCACAACTGTTTTTCTTTTGATATATTAATTTCTATCCCATCTTCCCACACAGTAGAATCACACTGGCATATATATGAATATTCTGACACATTATCACAAGAATGCAAGAAAAATCCAGTTGATTGTTGGATTAGTCTAAGTGTCCACCTAATCTAATATTCTTGTTTCTAACAATGGCCAACCAAATATATCCAGAAACCTCTTCAGCAGAGATGTGAGATGTAAACCATTCTTCGTTGTTACCCCTGAAAATGAATATTCATTAGCACGCTCTCTCTGAATCAGAAGATTCTCATTATTTATCACAATTAATAGCCAGTGAAAAACCTATCCTTTATGAATTTGTCTATTCGCCTTTCAAAGGAGACACAGATGCCCTAGATTAGTGCTGGTTGCAGTAATGGGTTAGATAGCAACACAGAGCTTCTGCTGATCCATAGAAAGTGTTTCAGGCAGGTACCTAGCCAGGAACACCTGTTCCCCTTTGGAAGGGGATAAAGGCTAGGTGCCTGCTGGCACTGATGGGAGCCAGCACAAAGTGGGGGAAAGAATAACAGGGCACCCCACCACCATAGGAAAGAGGTGTGTACTACCTCCTTGCTGCTATGTGGACTTGCTGCTTGCTACCTGGTGGACTGCTGGCCTCAGACTGTTTCCTGCCAGGACCAGGCCCCAGGTACCTAGCCAGGAACATCTGTTCCCCTTGGGAAGGGGATAAAAGCTGGGTGCCTGCTGTCTGTGGCAGACCCGTGGGGTTGTCGCCAAAGGGGGAAACACCAAAGAAGGGTCACCCCTTTGGAGGAGCAAGAGCAAGGACCAGTCCATTTGGCTGGTAGGGGATATGTTGATTGGTTTGTGTTCTAAACAATAGGCCGGGCAAGGGAAGGGAAGCAAGCCAGGGAGCAGCCATCCTCACAGTAATGGGCAGAGGGAGATACGGTATGGTGAATCAGCCATATTACCCTAGAAGAAGGGAGAGCCACAGGGTATTGATTATTCCCAAGATGACCCCAATTTCAAATAGCCTCGGAAACAGGCCTCCCGGGCTGAAAAAGCTGCTGCTCAATGTCAGGTTGGTGAATGGAAAAACATCTTTGATCCAGGACCTCATCCCGGATGAGCACGCCAACCTGGCATGTATTATGGAAACATGGCTGGATGAAGCTGGAGGGGCTAATCTCTCCTGGCTTTGTCCACCAGGGTTCTCCATACAGCAGCAAGCAAGGCCTGGGGGGCAGGGAGGTGGAGTTGCAGTAGTCTATCAGGATTCCATCTCTCTTACCACATGTCCTGTCCCACAGTCTACTGGTTATGAGTGTGTTTACTTATAGATGAGTGGCAGGGACAGAATAGGGATTCTGTTGGTGCAATAACAGTCTCTCTGCCTGAGCTGGCTGAGTTAGTCTCTGTGGTGGTGATGGATACCTCTCAGCTTGCTATCTTGTATCAGGAGTGGCTCAGGACTTCATGTCTGCCATGACAACCATGGAGCTGCCCCAAGTAATATCGGAGGCCACCCATGCTGCTGGACACAATCTAGACTTGGTTTTCTGTTTTGGGTGGGGTGATAGTGGTCTGGGAGTGGAGGAACTCTCTGTAGTTCCATTGTCATGGACTGATGACTACCTGGTAATGTTTAGACTCACTGGGACTCAGAGCTTCTGCAGGAATGGAGGGCCGATTAAGATGGTCCGCCCCAGGAGGCTTATGGATCTGGATGAATTCCTGATGGCTCTTGGGGAGTTTCCTGTTGCCTTGGCAGATTATCCTGTTGAAGTCCTGGCAGATCTCTGGAATAGGGAAATGGCCAGGGTAGTGGACACGATTTCTCCTAAGCTTCCCCTCCCATGAAATGGAGTCAAACATGTCCCCTGGTTCACCAGGGAACTGGCGGTGACAAAACAAATGGAATGGAGACTAGAGCAACAATGGCAGAAGACTGAGAGTGAATCTGATCGGAAATGGGCTAAGTCCAAGGCAATGGAGACAGCAAAGAAATTATACTTCTCTGCAACCATTGCGTCTGCACAATGTCATCCAGCAGAGCTGTTCCAAATGGTCAGGGGCCTCTTATACTCTGGCTTCCAAGAACAAAACAAAGACGATTCAACAACTTGCTGTGAAGAATTCATGAGACACTTTGCAGACAAAATCGCTCGAATTCCCTCTGACTTGGATGCTGTATTTGACCCAGGTCCAGTGGATGTAATCTTGGCATCTCTTGTCCTGCATTGTTGTCCAGCCTTCTCGGTGGCTGCTCCCACCCTCTGGAATGCCCTTCCTCGGGAGGCTAGGCTGGCCCCCTCCCTGTTGGCCTTTCGCCAGCAGGTAAGAAGTTTTTTATGCCAGCAGGCTTTCAGCAGATAATGCACCATAGCAGGGTGGTTCTTTTAGTTTGTTTAAGTTGTGTATTGTAAGGTGATTTTAAATTTTTATATTGTGAATTTGTTATGACTTTTAATGTGATTTTATATATAATCATTTTAATCGTTATATTTTATAATAATTTTAATTGATTTTATCGGTAAACTGCCTTGGGTCCCTTTGGGGAGGAAGGTGGGGTATAAATTAAATAAATAAATAAAGTTCACCCAAAATTGAAAGGGAATGCACTCCCTCTGAAAACCTTGGGTTGCAATTTAAGGGTGCTCTTGGCCCTGATCTTAGAGATATATTTTTAACCTTCACCTGGAGCCAATGGTATCTTTGCAAAACTGAGATTGCTGTATCAACTGAGTCACACTGGAAATTTCTGATCTGGTCCAGTCCCAGTAATCCATGCCTTAGTCATCTCTTGTTTTGCATGTATAATGTGCCCTAATGTGCATTCTTTAGAATCAGAATCACCAATTAGTTCAAAATACTTAGGATAAAATAAAGGACCTCTTTAAGGTATCTCTCTTCCTGAAAAATCATTTCCACCATTCAATAAGCTGGTTTTCACAAATGCTAAATGGCTTGAGACCATATTGGTTCTACACACAGTTTATCAAAGTTTTAAGTTTGTATGATCACTTTGTTTCTGTGACTTTTACACATACAATATTTATTGTACTGATTTTCTTTATGTTGCCTTGGAAATTAAGTTTGGGAGCATAAACACTTAGATGTAACAACAATATTTTCTAAATGTTTGTTAATAAGTCTCATAGAATTTCACAAGTAGGATGAGTGAGAATTTCCCTTTGCAAAAACCTTGCTGATTTTTAACTAGTCATGTGCTTATATGCATTTAATAATTTTAACTGTATTGCTTAATAGTAGGAAAGAAGCTATTTTTAGAACAATCTTACCAGCACAGCAAAATCCAGACTGGCCATAAGGATCTGGCTAATATTCTTACTCAACAACAACATCAGATAAGACCCTCTGACACTGTTTCCTAAGGAACTAATATTTATGTTCCTAAGGAATTAATATTTTGAATATTCAGAACAAGAACTGATCGACTCAGCTAAGTTAATTTTGTTTGCTGTATAACTAAGATCACTGCATAACATCTACTAAATAGGTATACCAGTTATACCAAGAAATCCCTAGAAATATAAACACCTGTAACACAACACAGAATCTAGTAGCTTCACAGAACTCCTGAAAATTTCAACAGCCTTTAACAAATATTACCAGTCTTCTTACCTGCAACAGAATTTTCATAGGCAGAGTTGGTAATTGCATCGAAAGTACTGGAAGAAGTTTGTGAATATGCTCCTGGAATACAGCATGGATGTTGCAATGCTTCTCCAGTGCTATAAATTATTTCAGTAGAATCTATACATTTGATAAAAACATAAACAGAAGACACCACCATATAAGTCTGACTTGACCATCAACAGTAAAAAGAACAAAAAGGGATATTTTATCTGCTAATTGCATGCTCCCTACTGAATAAATAGTTACACAGAAACAAATAAATCATTCATAATAACATAACCTATATAGCTAGTGCTACTGGTGGGGGGGATGGCCTAAAACCAATTAAATGCTAGTGGGGACAAAATCTCTCTAATACAGTTGTACCAATTACACAGTTCTCATTCTCTCCTGTCCTTTTTCACCATCTGATAATTTCCTTCATCTACTCTAAACCCAATCTATGGCAAACATGCTTATAATTTAACCAGCTATGCCATTTCATCACTGCTTCTCACTTTCCATGACCTATGTACCTCTAAATCAGGGGTGAGGAAAGTGTGGCTCATGGGTTGCATATTGCACATAAGCAGGCCCGGCTCTAGGTATTTGGCCACCCTAGGTGAGAAATATTTTGGCATACCCCCCCCCCCCCATAGCCCCTCAAAGTGTAGGAAAAATGTATGGCATGATGTAGGGCGAAATGTAGGATATTCAAGAAAAATGGAGGACATGACCAACTAAAAGCCAAAAACATTAATAAAAAACAATATAAATTTGTTTCTCAGTCATTCTCAAAATTGAGGACATTTTGACATTCTTCCTGGATAGAAGTCTGGGATGTAGCTTTGTGTGGTTTGTGTGTTGGACTAGGGCTCTGGAGACCAGGATTCAGTTCCCTCAAGCAAGTCAAACTCTCTCAGCCTCCTCAGCAGAAAGCCATGGCAAACCTCCTCTGAACAAATCTTGCCAAACAAACCCCAGGATAGGTTTGCTTTGGGGTTTCCATAAGGTGGAAAACAACTTGAAGGTACACAACAACAAATAATAACTGAGTACTGTACCTTTCAGTGCAGTGGAGGGTCCAGCATGGTGTAGCGGCCTGAGTATTGGAGTAGGACAATGGGAGACCAGGGTTCAAATTCCAGCTTGGCCATGCAAACCCACTGGGTGACTTTGGGCAAATCACACTCTCTCAGCCTCTCAGGGCTTCCCTTTCTTCCCTTTCTGCTTCTCTCCCTTTTCTTCTTCACCCTGCCTTTTTCTTTCCTTCCACCTTCTTCCCTTCCTTTCTCTTCATCTTCCCTTTCCTTCCTCTCTTCCTTCATTCTATAGTTCCCCCTGCCTTCCTCACCTTCCCCTCTTCCTCCCTCCTTCCTTCCTTCCTCCTCTTTTCCCTTTCTTCCTGCCTTCCTGCCTTGGTCCAGGGATACCCACCTGCTGCGTTGCCCAGTGGGAGTCAGGCGTCACTCCCCACATGCTTAGGGGCCCTCTTGCTTGCTCCTTCCATGGCCGAGGAGGAGAGTAAGTCTCTTGGGGAGGGGAGGGGAGGGGAGAGGGGACCTCAGAGGAGATGCCTGTGGCAACGTGGCGGGTGGGCAGCCCTGGACCAAGGCAGGGAGGAAGGAAAAAGAGGAGGAGAGGAGAGGAGGGAGGCAGGGAAGGAGGGAGGGAAGAAAGAAAGAAGGAAAGAGAGGAGGGAAGTAAACAGAGAGGAAAGGGCTGCTGCTCCGCTCGCCTCATCCTCAGGGCTCTGGCCACTCTCTCTCTCTCTCTCTCTCTCTCTCTCTCTTTCTGGCCTCCAGGCTCCCTTGCCACCCCACCGCCCCCTACATTTTGCCACCCTAGGCAGCCGCTTAGTTTGCCTATATGGATAAGCCGGCCCTGTTGGGATACAGAGTCACAAGGAAAATGTGCAATGTGGGTTTTAATAGTAACCAGGCATTGGGGGGTTAGTGTGAGCCATAATGATTAGGCATTAAGCAGGAAGTGACATCAAAAAGATAGTCAACAAGTGCTGTAAAATACTGTAGAACGCCACCAGTCTGAGAAATCACTCAGGAGGGAGGCTAGGTTCTTTGTGACTCTAGAGGGAGAGGCAAGACCTAGTAAGCCTCATGGAGCCCTTGCTAGAGTAGTGAGGAGCATTTCACCCCAGAGTGGGTTGTTATTAGTGTGGATGGTGGTTGGTGTCGATGTATATATTGTTGTACACAGTGGAACTTCTTCTAAGAATAAAAGCCTCATCTGAACTCTTTGCTCATTGAGAAAGGAAGAAGTGTTTCTCCAGCTCACAAGCTGCTGACTACAGTCTTGAAGGCAGAAAATCTGGTGCCAAACGTTGACGTGTGGCCTCATATGCTGCGCAACATCAAAAGCGTTTTAACAGGCCCTACACATAGGACCACTCAAGATGGCCCCTGAAGCCTACCTGAAGCCCCAGGCTCCTAAAAATGTGAATTGGGGGCAATTTTCAGGCAATTATTTAGTTGAAATCCTCCCAAAATGCTCTCAATGTGGCACTTTGTATCTCCTTACCCAGAGCCCATCAAAAATTGAAAAAAATATATATATTTGAAAATTAGTCAAAATGGCAGTCAGATATGATGGTGCATCACTTCAGGTGTGCTAAAACTCACTGGTGCAGTCCACTAGACAAGTGGCCATCTGTCAGGGTGCTTTGATTGTGATTTCCTGCATGGCAGGGGGTTGGACTGGATGGCCCTTATGGTCTCTTCCAACTCTACAATCCTATGAGTCTAACTGGTGATCTCAAAGTGCTCCTTTAGATATTTGTATTTTTTTTAAATTGTATTTTTACAACTTGCCAAAGCATTACCTACTCAAAGAATTAACCTATAATGTTTGCACTACCCAACAAGAATTTGATTAACCAAGGCATTTCAAAGTACACCTGAACAAAATCTCAGTACATGTTGCACATGACAAATATCTGAGGGCATTAGCTATCCTGTGCAGGGAATCTACTATCACAGGACCTTATGAACAGAAGAAAATATTCTATGCTTACCACTTTTCAGGATAATATGTTGGTCATTAAGATGGTATGCCAGGTATGGATACACAGTAAGGAGGCAATTCTCTGCTGTTGCAGATACCTGCAGTGGGAATCTAAAAATACAGTAACTTTCACTGAAATTACTGTTCAGTGTTTGCTAACCAAAAATAGTATTTTCCAATTTTCCCTGAATCTCACACTGCACACATTTATTTAATTTATTTCCTTTTTTTCTCCAATATATAGTAATAGTAAATTGTTTGTTGCTTAGTCCAAAGACCATTGCAAACAAAACATTGAAGCTTTCTTACAATTACAAGATCATCATTAAAAGTTAAATCAAATACATACCTAAGCTTAAGATAAATATCTTGTATTGTACACAGATCACATTTGCAGTAACAAAGAAAGAGCACTAATTAACCATTAGTGTCATAACAAAAAGCATTTTATACACTCATATGCTCAGGTGTCCATGGCAGTTAAAATGGTCTCCAAAAACTTTTCTCTGCATTTGGTAAGCTTCTCTGCAAACACAGTGACCCTTTGAATCAGATATTGATTTGTTGATTGTAACAAAAAACTAAATTCTCTTTCACAGGTTTTTTTGTTTGTTTTTTGTTTTTTTAAGGAAAGGCTCTAAATAACTTTCTCTGATATCAGTACATATCTGGCATTCAAGTATATAACAAGCCAATCTTCCAAAGCTGGCTTTCCACAGACACACAGCTTATCTTGAACTGGGATACCATAAAATCTTCCCATTTCACCATCATGTTGATTTGTTCAAAACAAGTCTTTACATGATTCCATTGGCAGAGATATTGTCAGATATTTTTCATGTTTATGTTCACATTTCACACTGGCTAATCATTTCACTGTTCCTATGTTTGCTAGGGCAGTTATATTAGTACAGACACTAATTTTATTTTTAGTATCATTGATCCTTGGATTCAATGCCTGAACAAACAATCCAAAATTTGGTAGTAAGTTTAAAAGTTTCTGATGCCAAAAATTTCCTTATGGGAGTGTCCTCTGTTCCTCCAGGCAAATCTAATGAAGCCTTTTTTCCATTAAATGATGTATTCTGCACCAAAGGTTTACCATCCTAACATATATTAGCCCAGCAATCTTGTCCGTACTCAATTCAGCTCTAGTTAAATAAGATGGAGTAGATAGGCTGCATCTGCACTGCAGAAATAATCTGGTTTGACCTCACTTTAAGGGCCATAGCTCAGTGCTATGGAATTCTGGGAACTATAGTTTGTTGAGACACCAGAATTCCACTGGGATAATCCAGTTCCTGCAGGTGTGGATCAGGTTCTGCAGCCAGACCCTGCTTTCACAGTGAACTATGCACAGTCCTGACCCATTTGCAACAGGATTGGACTCAGGCTGCTCATTGGTGCCCATCTGCTCCAGCCCTAAGCTGCTCACATACTTAAGGAAGCACAACTTTTCCTTTCAACAACAAAAAGTCAAATCTTTGCAAGCACCATAAAAAACAAAAGAACATAAACTCATACTCAAACTGTCTACAATCTGAGGAAGTAAACTGAAGTCTACAAAAGCTCATGCTGCCAATTTCTTTCTTTCAGTTAGTCTCAAGTTAATTATATCTGTAATATGTACAATATAAGATCAAGGTATTGATTCCTCATCTCTAAATTCAAAGGGCATTCCAGAAGGAAATGATGTAAGTCTTCCATCTTTCTACAACCATGAAGACACCATCCATCTACAGTGTGTATGTCTTTGTATCATCTTTTGACACACTGGGCCAGGATTGACACCCATTGGGGTAGTTTGCACCTAGTAAGAAGGGTCTGCTTAATGCGTCTTGGCCTTTTCACTAAGATCCTCTCCTTGCTTTGTTTTCACTCCTGCTTCTCCAGATAACGGAGGAAGCAGAAAGCACTGGAAGGGAAAGAGGAACGGACAACTCATTCATTCAACTATATAAATGAGAGTAACTTTACCAAGAAGTCACCAAATTCTTGTAGCCAGCACTGTGCCATACATTCTGGGAAATTTCCACAGAATATTAGCACTATCTTAAATACAGTAGACTCTTGTTATATGCTGGGTTTTGGTTCCAAGAGCCCCCATGGATAACAAAATCCGTGGATACTCAAGTCCCATTAAATATAATGACATAGAAAAATGGTGTTCCTTATAAAAAATGGAAAATCAAGGCTTGATATTTGAAATTTATACTTTTTTTGAACATTTTCAAACTCTGGATGCTTGAATCCATGTATAAAAAAATCCATGTATAAGAAGGGCCGACTATGGCGGGATACAGATGGGCAAAAAGGGGTGTGTTCATGACGTCATGAAGGGACAGCCTTCAGACGGCCCTTACCTGAATGCCGCCATGAACACGCCCCCCGCACGCCCCAAGCGGGAAGAAGCGGCATTAAAAAGGTGCTGCTTTTCCCCGCTTCTTTTCTATATAGTGCGCAGCTGCGCATCTCCGTCTGTAAGCTGCTGCACCGGTACGCCAGAATTGCTACGCCGCTAATTTAAGTTGCCCATTTAAAAGCTCCGTGTCTGCTGCGTCACATAATGAGTCGGGGTCCTGGAACATGCGCAGTTTGCAGTCAGGCTTTAATTGCAGCGTCAGCTGCCATGCAGGTGTGGAAGCTGCAGCACAGCTGCAGCGCATTTTAAGACTCGTAACCCTAACCCTAACCCTAGAGCTGCATGTACGCATGCGCTGCTAGAATCGTGGAAAGTTTAGAATTTAAAGTGCACCCCTACACACATTCCTGCACCATTTTCACCTAACAATAAAAAAACGCTAAAACTTTAAATATTTACATATGTACAAGGGAGGTGATGGGGGATGGCAGGGGGACAGCGGTGGCAGCGGCGACAGCTGTGGCTCTGCATTGCAGATTCAGCAAGAGCACGGGGACCAAAGGAGAGGAGGCATCCATGATGCTGGTGACACTGGCAACGTGCAAGTGGACAAGGATGCCAACACCAGCTGATCACCAGCTGGCAGGAGACCACCTTTGTTCTTGGCCAGGGCGGGGGAAAAAGTTTAAAGGGGCTTGTGTGCTTTAAATGTGCACATATGCTTTCTGCCACCGGTGCTGAGCGCCACAGCTGTGCAGCTGCGCATCCGCCAGCTGGCAAAAGAAAAAAAAATGCCCCGTTTTTGGCCGCCCGTGCAGAAGCTGCCTCTCTCTTTGCAGCGTCCTGCGAGGCGGCGGTATGGAAACTGCGGGTCAGAAATGGCCCCAGGTGAGGCGTCGTCACTGCCCCCCATGTGGAAGCCCCATACACCTGAGCCACGCCCCCGGGGCGGGCAGTCTAGAGGCTCCGTATTCAGCAGAATACACCTCCAAGACGTTTTCCCCTGCCCGTCTGTATCCCGCCATGATCAAAGATTCACATGAGATTTTTCATAAAGTACAATTTCAACTGTCTTATTCAAATTAAGCATTTTTATAGGCATTTCCTCTTTACTAAATTTCTAAACCCTTACTTCAATACCTAGAAAAACTTTAAGAAATACCTGTTCTTTTCTTCATCAACAAAGAACAAATTCTTCAAAAAGGACAGTGGTTTTGAAGAACTGAAATTGACTGTACAAGTAAATCCAATATTCTCTCCTTCTTCTGTAATTTTAATTTCATTGCCATTTGGAAAGTCCACTGTTAGGGGATTAATCTCTTTTTTTTCTTTTTCATCATCGTCATCAATATCATCACCATCTCTTCCAGGATCCCTCTCTGGAATTTCAGCTTTTAAAACTGATGGCCTAGAAAACCAAGTAAAATACATATTTTCAATCCACCAGATTAACAATATCAAAAAATATGTTTCCCAAGAAATACTTTGAGAAAAATATTTGTCAAGTATTTGCCATCTGAAAATATACTAACACAGCTATATATCTAGCTACCACTATGTACTTCAAATTAATAAACAATCAAGAGGATAAGTGTTTCACGTTACAGTGCAAACCTTCCCTTACACGGGGATCCGTTCCAGACACCACCACCACCACCCCACATAAGGGGAAAAACATGTATGCTTGAGCCCCATTGGAAGTAATGGGGCTTGTTCCTGCACCGTGCCGCATTACTTCTTCTGGGGCGCACCAGGGGTTTTTCTGGCACGGCTTCCAGTGTATGCTGGAAGCTGCGTAAGGCGAGCCCACATATAATGCGAGCTCACTGTATAGTTATTCATAATTTTCAAACTTTTATACTATTCACTTTTATAAACAGTAAAAATAAACAGTATCACAGTAATACCAAGATGATCTTGATTATTCCTTTCTTGGGTCTATTTTCAAGGTGACCTAAGTTTGCCTTAATGTCTGATCGAAACAGCAATCTTTGGCACAGTCAAGCACTCAAGCATGCCAAAAGGAATTCTGTAGCCTTTGAGTAGCATAATACCATATGAGACCACAGAATACCCTTTCAAAAAAAGGCTTGTCATGTAGCGTGGTTATAAAACACACACAAACAAATTACAAATCCTCAAGAAATATGCCAAATTAAACTCAAAATATTTTTATAATTTTTTTATTCAGCCAATAAATCCACAATTCCTAAACACATACAGTAGTTTTTCCATTATACCTTTTAAAACAATCAAGAATTATCCACCAAAGAAAAACAAAAAATAATCCACTATAATCATGCTATTTTATTTGCTCCTTACTATCTTATTAAACTTAGGCCTCATACAGGCAGGCCAAAATAAAGCTGCTTTGGGTCACTTTGGAGATAGGCTGTTTAAATGATGCATGCATCCTAAGAGTCCAGAAGCCACACCAAAGCCACGATCCAGTCCTAAGGACTGGAGCGCAGCTTTGGTGCAGCTTCTGGACTCTTTGGACACATGCATCAATTAAACAGCATACCTCCAAAGTGACCTGAAGCAGCTTTATTTTGGCAGTCTGTATGGGGCCTTTAATAGTTTACCTAAGTTCGATGTAGTTAAATTATTTCCTTCCTGGGTTTGCTGTTATTTTCCATATATCATAAAACTTCTTCATTATATAACTTCCCAAGTCTATTACACTGTATGTTCTGTCTGTAAATAATCATTTTTAATTATACAGATTAATTTCTTTGACCATTTCTGTTTGTATACCTTCAGGTATAAATTCAAAATAATTAAGGAGCTGTCAAAAACTCACTGAATCAGTACTAGATATAATATGACAATTATGCTATGAGACTTGAACCTCTATAGTACAAACACAGTTCTAGACTCCTAAAGTCAACGCAGCATCACAGGAAAGCTGAATGACTAACTACTGTGAGTTTTATACAATTTGCTATGTAACAGAAAATGAATTCCGAGTGAATTCTGTGCCCGAACAAAAAATCTAACATTGTTCTGCCAATATGACATTTGGTATAGAAATATCCGTGAAGTAATCAATGGCTATTTGTGCTCATTTATGCTCATGCCTACCACACCTTCTGGTATTTCAAAGCTGTACTGCACAATGATATGTCTCATGCTAACAGAGTTTGGACGGATTAGTTTGTTGGGATACAAGACAAAACTAGCACAGGTGAGGTGCTGTCTCAGCTATTTCTCATTTCCACCTAGTTCCAAGGAGGTTGTTTTGGATCTAAACCAGTGTCCAGCCTCAGTAATATGGATGAGGGCAAGCAAATTGAAACTCTATTCCTGGTCATGTGAAAGGCAGGGCACAGAAAGGGATATGGATTGTGCAGGATTGGGTTATATATACACTTGAAGCTGCAGACTTGCAGTTTGGTTGTACTATAGGACGTAGCTTTAAACTTCGAGGCCCAAGTTTCTGCTGTAGCCAGGGCTGCTTTTGCATACTAGAACTTAATGAGCCAACAGTACCTATTCCTGGAGATGCCTGATCTGGCCATGACACCACATACCTTAGTTACATCCTGCAACACACTCTGCACATGACAGCCTTTAAAAAGTGTTCAGAAACTTCAGCTGATACTGAGCTGCAGCTAGAATGTTAACTCAAGCAGATTAATAGGGCCATACTACAACAATTCCACCAGCTACTGTTCTGTTTCTCAGCACAATTCAAAGTGCTGGTTATGAACTATAAAGCTAATACAGCTTCAGTCCAGGCTATCTGATAGACTATATATCACCCATGAGCCTGCCTGGACCATGAGAGCCGCAGGAAAGGTCCTTCTTTCAGTATCACAACTTTCTCAGATAAGGTTGAGAAGTTAGGCTTACCATGAATATTCATTTTAGGAATGCAGGTTGTTGTTGTTATTATTATTATTATTATTATTATTATTATTATTAAGCTTTATTTATATAGCGCTGTAAATTTACACAGCACTGTCCATAAAATTATTTAATTAGACGGTTCCCTGCCTTCATGCTTACAATCTAAGAAGACACAACACAGAAGGAGAAGGGAATGGTTGAGGGGAAGCGGATCAGGTCCAGCATTCTTCTCTCCCTCTGAGACCTGGACCATGGCAGATGGACAGATGGAGGGATCTGTATCTTAAGGATAGGCCTGATGGCATTGGCCTACCCTCTCTTTGAGGTTGAGTAATCCACCACTTATGGGTTTATCCCCATGTGCCAACAGGTAAGGCAGGAGGCTGACGTTCTTTTTTTCTTCACTTTAACTTCCACAGCCCCCCTTTTCCATCAGTTTCATTATCTAGCCCTGGCCTTTCTCTAATACAGTATCTACCTCTCTGACCTATGTGCTTCCTTGTAATTTCTTCCTCAACTTGGGAGGGTGTGGATTGCTCAACCTGCCATTCTAGAATTAACATTCACAGTAAGTATAACTTCTCATTCACAGGATGTCAGGTGGAGCAATCCACCACTTATGAGATGTACCCAAGCTTAAACAAAACTATCAGTACAGTATATATATCAGGGGTTAAACTGTAAAGAAATAACTCCTGAACCAGAACAGATATTATCAGAAGACTGGAAAAAGGCTAATGCTAAACTAGCTAACAGTTATCCTATAACTATATTACTTTTTCCAATTGTTGTTTTTCTATTCCTTTATTAGTAGCACAAAATTATTAATTTTAAAGGAGCAGACAGAAAATAGTGATCTCCCACCTGTTAAGAATGATGTTACTACAATGTATACTGCAGTTTAGAGTGGTGATTTACCTTAAATAATTTTGGGGAATTATGGAGACATTTGCCCCTGTTTTCACACTGAGAGGAACTGGAGTCAATATCAGTAGTTGAGGGTCAAAGCTGATCTTGGGTGACCTTAGAGCACCAGATAGACTGACAGTTCTGTACACAGACATCTCATCATTCAAGAACACTGGGACTTCAGCTGTGTATTCTCCAGGACAACCTGGCGAAAAATGTTAAGAGTCACCCATATTACTAAAAATGATATGTGCATTTTTAGGACAAAGATCAGATTCAAAAATGAAACACACATATCTGTTCTTGACAACAAGCTAAAATATAGCAACTAGTTACCAGGATTGTGTAATATTTCAGCCCAGATTAACAGATTTTTCTATAAAATCATCTTTAAAGAAGCAATCTACAAATCATTCAAACCTACATTATGTATAATTCAAAAGCCAAGTCATACACACAGCATTTGAAATTATATCCCAGTTTATCTTCCTTCCTGAAGCTCACCAATAAAGATACTACACAGTAGCAGAATAGTCACAGTAGTCTACTGTGTCAAAAACACCTGAACTCCATAGGCTACATAACTGTATAGAGAAGAAATTACTATTGTTTCCCAGTTGTGGAATTTATCTATACCATGAATGAGCCACATCTTGAGAAACAGGAGCTGCAAAGGACTCCCTACCAGATCTCAAAGGTCCATATGTACTCCCATAACCCACTCACACACTAAATTGTGCATGCATGTGTGTGTGCGTGCAAAAGAGCCCTGGTGGCGCAGTGGTTAAATGCTGGTACTGCAGCCACACGGTTGTGAGTTCAATCCCAGGGCTCCAAGGCTGACTCAGCCTTCCATCCTTCGGTAGGTCAGTAAAATGAGTACCCAGCTTGTTGGGGGCAATTGGCTTACAGATTGTAAACTGCTTAGAGAGTGCTGAGTTCACTATGAAGCAGTATAGAAATGTAAATGCTATTGCTATTGTGCGTGTGCACACATGTGTATCACATGCACACATACATGCACATGCATACATATATAGGCACATTGCACCATCTTGGACCGGGGGGAGGCATCTTATCTTCACTCCACTGATGTGATTCTGGCCAAGGAGAAATTTAGGACCTTATCACATTACACTCTTAAAATGAGACTAGGTCACTTTAACTGAACTGACTGCCTCCTGTTGCATTTTTAGTTTTGTAGTTCAGTGAAGCTTAAGAGCTCTCTGGCTGAATATTCTAAATGCCCCTCCTTAAACTGCAAATCCCAGAATGCAACAGGAGGCAGGCACAGCAGTTAAGGCGACCTAGCCCCATTTGAAGAGTGTAATGCGATAAGGTCCCTTTAAAAAAAACAGATGACCAAAAAGTCACTTCTGTTTCTGACCACACACACACACACGAAACCTTTGGTTTAAAACAGCTCACAAGGAGATCACAAGAACATAGGAAGTTTTTCCCCAAGCCCCTGGGGAAATAAGGGGCCTTCATTAAGATTCATGGGGCATTGGGGGTTACATGTGCCACAGAGATTCAATCAACAAGGCACTAAAAATAGTGACTGTGTCTTTCTGAATCAATAGTAACTCTAAGCATTGCTCCTGATGCTCTTCAGAGTTCCCTTGACTTCTATCTCTTTTATTTATGTCAGTTTATTAAACCAGGCATGTACCACAGACATATGTACAGATTTAAAATGCTGCCTCTTCTAGTGCTGCAGGAGCTGCACATTCATTGTATTGCCTTGACATTTTTTCCCAGCAGTGCTAACATAACCTATCCTAAAGATCCCAAATGCTCAATCTCAGTCTTTATCTCTTACATATGTAAATTAAAATGCTTTGCTTAACCAAAAGCATGTTAACAATATGGAACATTTTATACTATACTAATCAAACCATAATCCAAACACAGAAACTGAAGTTCCATTTTCAGCAGATCTACAAGCTTAAAAGAAATTATATGCTGCCTTTATTAAGACACCAGCTCAAGAAGGACCATTCTTTCACATAAAAGGTGTTCACATGTACTCTATTATTAGTTTTGTGCAGCCACTTTTTATAGCTGGATTAAACCGTAAATTTAATTTATTAACAAGTATCTCCTGCTAAATCATCAATACAGGTATAATAATCTTCTTCACAGATTCCTCATAAGATGTTAACAAACAGTCTATACTGTCCAGTTCCATGCAGTTAGTCCAGAAAACTTTATAGAAACTAACTGCTTTGTCAGTCGGCGGCCCAAAAGTATCACCATGTGTGTACGTATTTATATTCTTATAGAAACCCAATAACCAGAGTGCTCTTGGTGGCATACTAGTAAATTACAAACAATTAGGAAATAATAAACAGTGATACAACTGCATGAGAAGGCAGGGTAATTAAAAAGTGTGGGTCATTATTTTTGTAATTACTGAATGGCTGATTTAACAGGTAACTTGCTTAGACTGATCTCAACAGAACATCTTTCGCTCAGAGTGCTCACACCTCAAATTCTTCCCAGTACACTACCTTGTGATGCTATCTTCCTTTCTATTCCTAGCCCCTTTTATTATTGACCTTTCCAACATAAAGTAATAGAAAATCTTAAAAGTAAGCTCAGAAAGTGCTAAGACCCTATTTCACTTTGTAGGATAGCTATCAAACATTCTACAGATACATTGTGAGCAAGATTTTAGGCAGTCTGGCTTTGATGAAGTTTGGGAAGAAAGAGGGGTGAGTTCACAGGAATGTGTGCAAAGTTTAATATAACTCAATCCATGACATAAACTCATCTCTAGTAGACTCAAAGTCTTTCATTACAATTTAATAATATGTCCTATTAGCAGGCAAACACTTTTTTATTCTAAAGGCTCTTGAAAACTGAAGATCTTTAATTAAGGAAAGGATTTTTAAGGAAGTGCTATACTGTTATGTTTTATAAACTTGATCTTAATCGTTTTTAATTGTACATTTGGAAATTGTATGTTTATAATATAGTTAGTAGGTTAACTATATTGTATTTGTTTTGGACTAGGCTTTCTCTGTCCATAGGAGACAACAGTGAAACAGCTTCATGCCACTGAAGATTATTAATAATTAATTGTTTTATTTATATACCGCTATTCCAAAGATCATAGCGGTGAACAGCAAGTAAGCTAATATCAAAGCTGTCAAGAAGATCTCCTAGATTAAGATGCTGATTGTTCAAGGTGAGTGAGACCTCATCTTTATGGGTGTAGTGTGGCTACCATCCCTGCACATTCCACTTTTAGCTTATTGCTGAGTTTTGGGCCCGAAACGCACAGGCCAAATAAGGTGGCTTCCACAGCCACTTTCGGGATATGGCATGACACACACCCCCCAAAATGACTAGAAGCCACTCCAAGGAGGGAAAAGCTGGACCTTTAAGAAGTGGAATTAATCTGCTCCTGCCAGCACAGTTTGGGGCTCTCGCAGTGGCCCACTTCTGGGGTGGGCCGTGCTGGCACCACGATCCCAACCTGATCAAGGCCAGAGCAGCCATAAGCCACTCCTTCCAGGCCATGTACTTTAGCCCATAGTGAGCATTGCTGAGTGTTACAGGCTGAATATCCCTTATCCAGAATTGCAACATTCAAATTTGTCCGCACAAATGGCTGAGATAGTAACACCTCTGCTTTGTACTGGTTCAATGGTTCAATGTAAACAAACTTTGTTTCATGCACAAAATTATTGAAAGCATTGTGTATAAGATTACCTTCAGGCTATGTGTATAAGGTAGATACAAAATATCACTGAATTTCATGTTTGGACTTGGGTCCCATCTGTAGGATATCTCATTATGTATATGCAAACATTCCAA
>NC_056524.1:77355328-77551564 GCF_019175285.1 Sceloporus undulatus | reverse complement strand
AATAATAATAATAATAATAATAATAATAATAATAATAATAATAATAATAATTCAAAACCCAAAACACTTCTAGTTCTAGATAAGGGATATTCAACCTGTAGTAAATTCACACCTGTACTCTCTTCAATCAGTGGTTCAATAGTTATTCTTTGCTTTATTTCTGACTTAATAAACAGAGATTGGCTGGGCACCGTGCTTAATACAAGCTTTATAACAGACTGAAGTGTCACACTCATGCTTGACAAAAAGAACAATTTATCTCCCAAGATAAACGTTGCCATTGGATTTGAATCCTATGGCTACTTGAAACACTATTTGTATCTTATTCATATGTTTAAAGACAGCTGGTAACTCTAGACACACATCCTTCACAATTGTAAATACTAAGTTTACAACATTTTAAGAAATACATCTAATCTGCCCATACTGTCTCATGAAAGTTAACTTTTTAAATGAAACATTTTGAATGGATTATCGATATTCTCAGGCAAAGAATGTCTCAAAGAAAGTAGTAATGGCAGTAACTAGAGGTTATCAAATTGTTACATCATGCAGCTTATCACAAAATAAGAAACACCTATAACCAGACCATCATTTTCATAAAAAAAAATATTGATGGCTTCCCTCTATCTATTCCACCTTCTTAAAGATTCAGAAGGAAACAGAAGTCAGGTCTCTTTACTGAGAGACAGGTGAAAGTCTTACAGGACAATCTACATAGTTCAGAGTCAGCAAAGAACTGAAACCATGAAATTCTAATATATGCTCCACAGATTCTCAGTGAATATATATATAAATATAATATAATATAATATAATATAATATAATATATAATTTCATTTGTGGTTGTCATAATATCTTAAAAAAAGACACTAAAATATTGCTTTGCTGTGACTGAATCGGAGCACTACAATTCAAAATTGTAATGGATAACACTAATTGGCTAACACACTGTAAACCACTTAGAGGGTGCTTAGCACTATAAAATGGTATAGAAATAAAAAATGTGTTTTTGCTATAGTTATTTAAATTAATGAATTTCTGGTTATGCCTCACTGCCCAATCCCAGAAATGCAAACTCAATTCTTACACAACCTTTAACAAGGTGCAATCACTCACTCTCATAACAAACTTGCATGGCAACATGCCTATCAGCCAGAAGCAACATGAATACTGATTAAAATAAGGCAGTATTGCATCCTTAAAGCACTGCATATATACAGTGGTCCTTTTGTAGACATGGGTGATCTGTTCCAGACCTACCCAGCCCAGCTTATGCAAAAAAGTGGGATCTCAAGTCCCATTGATTCTAATGGCAACATGCTCCCTTGAGTGCATGACATTTTGTCCCCCCAGGGTTTGCCGCCTATGTGAGCTCAAGTGCATGTATGACACGACGGACTGTATGTGAAGCAAAAGAATGAGAATGGACTAACATGAACACCAGAGCCTCCATACACTCAAAAAGGCTATAAAGGGACCATTAGTGGTTGAGAGCAACTAAAAATATAATGTTAAGAAGTTCAGGGTCCTTGTCTTCCATATCTAATTCCAGCCTGAAGAGCATTAGAAGGTTCCTGTACCATTCTATTTGAATTCCTAAACAAAAACACTCATAAGGAGTTGGACAAGATATAGGTCATCATTTTGCTGAAGGTTCTATTTGTTTTATTTTATTAATAAACCACATGGCAAACCTATTAAAATTTCATATAGTAATCTGCATAAGACTTGTTAATATTCATCCATTTACAGGGAGTGGCATGTAATCTCTACAAATCAATTAAAAAGCGCACAGAATATTTGTATTGAGTACATTTGTGACTTCTACTTTATTTAACAATGCAGGCCTGTTACAGACTGCTAAAATAAAGCTGCTTCAGGTCTCTTTGGAGGTATGCTATTTAAATGATGCATGGGTCCTAAGAGTCTGGAGGTCGCGCCAAAGCCACACTCCATTCCTAAGCACTGGAGTGCAGCTTTGGTGCAGCTTCTGGATTCTTAGGATGCATGCATCATTTAAACAGCATACCTCCAAGGAGACCTGAAGCAGCTTTATTTTGGCAGTCTGTAACAGGCCACAGTTTCAATTTTAAAATACACAGCTTATTGACTAAATAAGACAGAATCCCATGTTGTAGGTCACTCACTAAATTTTAGGTTAGCAAATTTCATAATTTATTTATGAACTCTGTGAAGAAGTGCCTCCTTCTGCCTCTCCTGGATCTCATACCATGCAGCTTCATAGGATGGCACTACTGATCACATGTTCTATTATAGGGAAGATCCCCCTATCCACCTCTTTTCCAAAACGCCTAATTTTATAAACCATTACCATAACTTCGATTACTTCTAATTTTTTCTACACTAAAAAACCCAAACATTGTAATCTTTCCTCACAGAGAAGTTACTTCAGTACCATGATCATTTTAATTTCTCTTTGCTGCAGTTATTCAGTTCTACAATGTCCTTTTCAAGATGGTGACCAGAACTTTAAAACACAGTTGCACTATAGATTTTCATTACCCACAGTTCTATTTTCAGTTTCCAGTCAAGTGTCACTGAAGACAATGGAACCAAACTGTTTCAAAAATGTTGCTGCACACATTGTCCATTGTTATTTTTCCACATTGATTATTATTGTTGTTATTATTATTATTATTATTATTACCACTACTACTATCCCACTCGCCCCTCCCCATAAAATGGGACTTAAAGCAACTCACAATTTAAAAGAACAATAATATTAAAAACATACAAAAAGTGAGCATTAAAACAGGATTAAACTATTACAGTATTAAAACAAATCACACAATATTAATCATTATGGAATCTACTTTCAGGCAGAAAGTTTAAAAATTACTTCTACAGAAGGATCAGATGTGATCATTCACTACTCTGTAGTATGAGATTGAAAGCCTAGTATAAAGTATTTAGGGTATGTTTTCATAGTATGGTCCAAGAACTAGCATCCAAGCCTGTTCCAGCAATGTTGCTTGCATTTCCACTTCATGTTACAGTGTCAAAAATATTCAGGAAGCTGAGATACATTTTACACTGGGTTACTGTTTTATCAAGGACACACATGTCAATTTTAATTCAAACAAACACATTTCAGGAATTATTTAAGTTCAATTAAAAGGTCAAAGAGCTTACTATGCAGTACTGTACAATTATCACAGCTATGTAAGCTTCTTGCCCAATTGTACAATTTGCTTCAATTAAAAACCTGGAACAACTATTACCAAAGGCATATTATTTAATTTTGCCCTCTAAGCCATTTGGTCCTAACTACTGCCAACAAGTCTGGAAATATCTGCTTCTAGTTTTGGAGATAGTTGTGCAAGAAACATCTGTTCAATTAGGATTAGAAATAAACCAAAATTCATTTCTCTCAGGATACATTTAACTTTGCTTGGCTAAATGAGTCTTTGTATAACCCAAGTTTCCCATGCCTGTGATAACTGTCTTGTGCCCCTACCAAGTTCAGTGCAGTTTAGTCATATTAAATGATGCACAGCACTGTAGAATAATTTAAAACTATTCAATGCTTGCAAAAATAAACTATATATGTGTTCTACAGTAGTGGTTCTCAACCTTCCTAATGCCGCAACCCCTTAATACAGTTCCTCATGTTGTGGTGACCCCCAACCATAAAATGATTTCCTAAGACCATCAGAAATATGTGTTTTCCAATGGTCTTTGGCGCCCCAAAGGTGTCACGACCCACAGGTTGAGAACTGCTGTTATACAGCATGTGTAGAGAACCCGTGACTCTCCAGATGTTGTTGGACTACAATCCCCATTAGGTCTAGACAGCATGGTGAATGGTAATGTATTACAGGAGCTGTAGTCCAACAATATCTAGAAAGCTATGGTTCCTTTTCTTTAGTAATTTCCTTACAAATCTTGCTTAGATTGATGCAAGGGAAACAACTTTGCTTTGAGATGAAGAGAAATATTTCTGTGATCCCAGTATAATTCAATAGAAAGGAAAGCTAGATATCTAAGAATATTTCAGTCATTTTTTCTAGGGCATACAATCCTTGCCCTCAGAGAAAGGAAGGCTCAAAACAGATTGATTTCTTTAAACTTTTAAAAATAATGTTCTCTTTCATTAGTCTTCTACATATGTAAGAATAGAGGATGCTTTCAGAAGGCAATAAAAATAGATAATCATTGTTCTGTACATTAACAAGTACAATTTGGTTCAACATTAAGTCAAACTTCCTGGCACCTGGCTTTTTATATATAATGAATTTATAACTTCTGTCTCCCTATATCAATCTACTGCTTTAGAAATTTAGGGGAAATTATGTTTGTTTTAATAGAACAGATAGTTTTATCAAACACAAAAAATAAACAATTGTTGCCATGCACACTATAGCTTCTATAATAATAATAATAATATTTATTTGTATACCGCCCTCTGGCAAACCAATCCGGGCGGTTAACAACAGTAAAATATAAAATATGACAATTAAAAACACTTTATCCCTCCCCCCCTTAAGACAGTACTAAATAGTATAACATATTAAAAATACAATATCAAGGATAAAAACAGCATTTAAAACTAAAAACCCTGATATCCCTCTGTTGATCCTCAACCATCTCTAAGATGGGGCCACGGGAGGAATGAGGGAATCAGGGAACCTGGGAACCTGGGCCGGGATGGTTAATCTGGAAAGGCCTGCCGGAAGAGATCCGTCTTGACCGCTTTTTTAAAGCTGTCTAATGATGTTATCTGACGGATCTCATCCGGCAGGTCGTTCCAGAGTTTGGGGGCGACAGCAGAGAATGCCCTCTGGGAGGTTGCCGCAAGCCTAGATTTTAGAGGCTGCAGTAAGTTCCTCCCAGAGGACCGGAGAGCGCGGGGAGGATTGTACGGGAGGAGGCGGTCTCTAAGATAGTTTGGACCCAAGCCATTTAGGGCTTTAAAGGTGATAACCAACACCTTGTACTGGGCCCGGAAGCTGATAGGCAGCCAGTGGAGGGACCTCAAAACCGGAGTAATGTGGTCCCTCCTAGATGTACCTGACAAAAGCATTTGAAGGCACAATCTTAAGCATACAAGGCTAATCTAATTGTTTGTTCCAACTATCAATCAGAGGTTGTAAATTCCACTAGGTAAATTCCATTAGGAGATCCAGCATGGGCATAGTGGTTTGTGTATTGGACTAGAACTCTGAAGACCAGGGTTCAAATCCCTGCTTGGCCACAAAAACATAATGGGTAACCTTGGGCAAGTCACATTCTCTCAGCTTTAGAAGAAAGCAACGGCAAACTCTACTGAACAAATCTTGCCAAGAAAACTCTGTGATAGGATTGCTTTAGGGTCACTATAAATTGGAAGGCATACAACAACAACAAAATCTCATTTAATCCCAATTAATCTATGTGAGTTGGGATGTGTAACTGGATTTAGGACACAAAATTAGCAGAGTAAATTAAAACAAAATACTTACATGGACAGAAAGAAATAGTAACAACTGTATAATGACCTGGACAGAGGAACCCAGAATGTAAACTAAATTTGAAGATACCATCATCCACTGCTCTGCCTGCAGCATCAAGATCAAATCTCCAATTAATCTCTTTCCTTGAGATATTTTTGAGTTGCAGCTTCTGAAAAATATGTGGGGAAAATCAGGAGCATCACCAGTTTCATTACTGTAATAAGATGGGGTTTCTCTGCTTACAATTAAATCAGACCCTCTGAATTATTGGCCAATTAATTTACTGAATACAAACTCTGGGATTTACAGCTGCTTCCTTCTTCAGAAGCTGGTAAAATGGATAAAGGTCAGTAATATTTTTCATTAAGAACAAGCTGGGTTTGGGAAAGGCCATACATAGTACATTGGATCAGATTTCTGTGTTACACTAGTGGTCTTTCCAAATAGCTTTTCACTGTAGTCACTGACTATACAGTGTATAGTCACTGTAGTCACTGGCTATATTAAAAGTCAGCTTTGAATATAATTAATAAGAATAGTTTATGGAGTACACTTGCTGGGACTAAAAGGCTGTTATAACAAAGATAAGGTTAACACAGATGGAAGATTGACAGAAGAAATTCATTCAGCAAAAGGAGTCAGACAAGGCTACTTTTTAGCACTCTTCCTGTTTAATCTTTATATTAACATTATAACTAAGTTATATTATTCTGATCCTTCCCTCAACAGCAAGTTGTAAAACTGCAGTTTTAACATATGCTGATGTCATTGTTAACTGACTTAGAGTTGACTTTGACTCGTGGTGATACCTTGGATGAGACACCTCCAAGACCCCTGTCCTCAAACACTCTGACAGAGACTCCTTGATTGAGTCTATCCACCTGGTATGCAGTCTACCTCTTTTTCTCCTACTCTCTACCTTGCTAAGTATTATTGTCTTTTTAGTGAGTCATTCTTGCTCACGATGTAGCCGAAGTACGACAAGCCTCAGTTTGGTCATCCTGGCTTTTAGACTGATGACACTGTATGATTGTCTATAAATAAAATCAGGCTGAAGAGAAATCTAAATAAACTTTATGAGTTCTGTCAAACAGAATAACTTAGAATAAATTGTGCTGAAACTAGGGTAATTGTCTTTGGTAAACATAGGTGGAATTTAAGTACAAATAAGAAAGAACAGGTCCCCTCTTTGAAGTATTTGAGGGGGTTTTGGTAAGAAAAATTCTTGGAAATCACATCAACATCAAAACAACAGAAGAGAAGTCAGTCAATGCCATATTGAAATTTTTCTATTCTAGAGGTGGCTGACTGGTAATTCTAGCATTGAAAGTATTTTTTAGGGAAAGTAGTTGCTCACATGCAATATGGCATTGAAATCTGGGGGATAACTCATAATAATCTGGAGGTCTGTGAGAACAAGTTTTTGAGGTACTTGTTGGCAGCACCACCAAACATCGCAGTTGCATTTCTCATGTCAGAGACAGGTGTCAAATACCATAAATAAATGACTGAGACTTACAATTAATAACCAACATTAGAGAGATATGTGTTGTATGTCAAAACCCCAAATTTCAAACTGACCAAAATCCTGCATCACGAGACATAACTATAGCTTCATAGTTATCTCTCCCAATGCTTTTCTCCAAAACATACCTTTTCAACAGTCCAACTTGCCATAAATATGGCCATTTCCATGTTGCCAGACAAACTTACAACATCATAATTATTGAACAGGACAGTAGCCATAGTTTCCTAAAACTTTAGAAGTGACACTGAAATATATTTAAGAGTATGACTGGAGAACTAGTGGCCTTCCAGATGTTGTTGCATTCCAGTTCCTATCTATCTCAGCCAGATGGACTAATGCTGAGGGACAGTGAAAGTTATAGGTCATCATTACAGCCTCCCTGACCTTCTGGATTAAGAATAACCTACCTAATATGGAAGAACCCAAGCATGGCAAATTTTTTAAAAAAGGTTTTGTAGCAGTTTAGAGTAGAACTCAAATAAATGTATTGAAATCAATACCAGGCAACACTTTGATGGCATGCAAAACCTAAACAATAAAATTGCAAAAAACTTTTCAATAAGAGACACAGGACCTTTTCCAGTGGATACAAATTTTCTTTGCCTGGGTATCAGCCAACATTGATACATGATCCACGCTAGGGTCAAGGTCTTAGAATTCATAATGAAGACATGCCAATAAACTATAACTTAGCATCAACCCTAGAACTTACAAAAATATCATTGTGAAGGTTTATTTGCTTTGATAAAGTCTTCAAATCACTGTTTACATTACTAGCTAATAATGGATGTGGGAGGATAGTCTTGGGGACTTTTCCAGGGGAGGGTTCCGGGGGAGGGCAAACATGTTTTTACTGTTACATAAGTATAACATAACTCCTCCAATATAAAGAAAAGGGACAGTTATAAAGCATAATCTCCCAGTCATGCTTAAAAAATTATCTCCAGCAAAACTTTACCACAGATTTTGGTCTTCTAGAATAGATAGACTGTTTACTGATGCAGGATTAATAACAACAGATTTCATGGTGTCATATGGCACATGTTAGTATATGGGGAATTTTATGTGATTTGCTTTCTTTTCTTTTTTTAATACGAAGGAGCACTCCTGCACAGCAACAAGACATTTTAACTTAATAGCCTCATTAAAGAGTTTAGTACACAGCTAAAAAACCCGTTTTACCTTTGCCCGTTTGAATCCTAATTTGGGCTGCATCCAGTTATTATCATACTCAAAATGCTGCAAATGCCACTGGTCAGGTGCAGCCCGTATAACTTCCGGATAGAAGCCGCGCTCAGCCAGCCTCTTTTCAAAAAGGGGAAGCTTTCGGCTTTACAAATCGGCCAGTTGAGTGTGGCTAAACTTCTTAGACATAATTAGCAATGGCTTATCATAATATGATTTAGCCAGGTAAAACCTTGAAACCTGGTACCCCCTCCACCTACATGGCATCTATGAGGAGACTGGAAATCTGGTTGTATTTTAAATTAACCTCCATTTAGCATTCCAAATCCTAAACAATATTTAATCTTAAGAATGGTTAACTGAAACAAGCTAACTTCATGAGCCATAGGTAAGACTAGGCACAAATTGTTCTGAACCAGGTAAGATGATAAATGGCAGTTGTAAAAAAGAGAAGCAAAAGTATAGTTGTGGTTACACCAAAGGAGAGGTGGGGGGTGGAAAAGTCAAAGGCTAGCACAGGCCTGTTGACAGTTTCCCAGGCATCATCTCTGTTCCCCCATTGTTGTTGGTTTTTAGCTTCTATTTCCTACATTCTCCTCAGATATCTGCTTAGTGGGCTATAAAACTGGTAGTTGAGTTTTGCAGCTCACAGTTCTATTATATAGTATATACTTCCTTGTCATATACTTGTTAAGAAATGTTGTTCTTATATTTTTATGTTCTGCCCTTGCAAAAAAAAGCAAATTAAATAATATATAGATTTGAAAAGGAGAAAATGGGTGGCAAGCTGTGTGATGGTATACTCAGAAAATCTGTTATCAGCATTTTGAAATTCACTTGTCTTGCCTCAAGACTACTGAAGTGGAATGGAAGACGTAACAACTCCTGAATAATAGTAAAGAAGAAACTGAGGAATCTACCCATTTAATATACCTACCTTTATGTTACTGCTATCACTTATAACACCCAAGTTGATAGTTCTCATACTAAATTGAAATACGAGCTCTAAAGGAGAAACTTCCAGTGGTGGCTGTAATACTGCAAACAGAAGCACAAATAGATATTTAAATTTAGTATCTCAATAAATACAGGATGATCTTCATCATTAACAATTGCCACTTCATATGTTTCTGGAATTGACACACTTTGCTTTGAATAAATAAAAGCAATAAGCATCCATCATAAGATTTAGAATCTATTCATGGAATATATTCAATTTAAATTTCTTATTTTATTGAGAATAAGGAGATTATCGAACGTGAAATCCAAGGCGGGTTATACGCAGGTTGTAACTGTTAGCAACAGATCTTATCACATTGTTCCGTGCCCAGGCAGTAGGCAGCCATATCCAACCTGGGCTTCTCCAGCACCTTTTCAAGAATGGGAAAATCCCAGTTTTGAAAAAGTGCCAGAGAAGCCTGGGTTGGTTATGGGTTGCCTACTGTCCTGGCAAGGAGAAATGTGATAAAATTTATCGCTGATGGTTACAACTCGTGTGTAACCCGGCACATATTTTGAGTGTGATAATCTCCTATGTCTCAGTCTGCTAGATGCCAAACATGTGAACCTCCAGGCAATGATCTGGAGAATCATAAAGTTTATATGAAATGCTTCCATGTCATTTTCTGACACAATAATGTGAAATAAATTAGCAAAACATCAGTTCAAATCAGTCCTAACTAGTGGCTTAGTAGACTTAAGGTTCACAGAACTGAAATTCCAGATCTCTGATTAGCAGAGATTATGACATTATCTGCCATCCCCTTTGGATTTCCCTGCCCCATCCATGTTTAGCTCCAATCCCCAGAATAACTGGAATTTTCCTAGTAGCAATATACTGTTATAAATTATCCCTGTTGCAACCCAAAGTATTATGAGGTATCTTGGCCTTCAATGTATAACAACTGTCAGCTGGACAAAAGATCTGTTCCTAGTTAAGATGAAAACCTCTAAAAATGTGAATATGTTTAGACAGACAGATAGACAGATCACTACAGCTTCCTGAATTTTTGGACTCTCTTTGTGGTATTGCTATAGTGCAGGGCTGGGCAACTTTGGGGAATTAGGGGTCTGCATTGCCACCTCAGGAGACCTTGGAGAGCCTCCACATCCTAAAAAAATGTTTCTCCCATCCCCCCAAAAAATCCCTTGAAAGGGGCACAATTTCAGCTTGTTTCTGACACTGAGCCATTATTTTTTTGACCCAGAAGAAGGTATTTCCAACAGGAAGGGACAAAAAGTCCATTTTTTAATAAATAAATAATAAATAAAACTTTTATTTATATCCCGCTCTTCTGTAGCAAGACAATCAGAGTGGCTCACACTAAAACGTTCACATACAAAATAGTACATAAAATTACAATATCCTCCCCTTAAAAAAATTAAATATATTACAATTAAAAGAGTTTTAAAATCAAATTATAATAAAGATGACATAGGCAGGGTGGTAGTAAATACATTGTGTGAGAGGGTAATCAATCTGAGGCCGGGGAATTTATTCGGGAAAGGCCTGCCGGAAGAGATCCGTCTTGTATGTTGGTAATTTGACAGATCTTGTCCAGCAGGCCATTTCATAGCCTGGGAGCAGTTGCAGAAAAGGTCCTCTGGGAGGTTGCAGTTAATCTGGTCTTTAAAAGCTGCAATAAATTCCTCCCAAACCATGTAGGGCTTTCAAGGTAATAACCAACACCTTGTACTGCGCCCAGAAACTAATAGGCAGCCAGTGGAGTGACTTTAGGATCAGTGTTATCCGGTCACTCCTAGAATTTCCGGTAAATAACCAGGCTGCCATGTTTTGTACTCATTGGAGTTTCTGGACTAGGCACAAGGGTAGCCCCATGTAGAATGCATTACAGAAAACGAGTCATGAGATTACCAGTGCAAGTACTACAGTTTCTAGGTCCCTTACTTCTAGGAAAGGGTGCAGCTGGCAAAGGCTTTTGATAATTTCCTGCTGGGGAAATGCCTCTTCTGGCCCCAGTGGTGCCAAAAATGTACCAAAATTGCATTTCCTACTTACAAAAGGTAAAAATATTTGGCATCTTGGATCTGCATGAAGTCTGCAGCCCACACTTTCCCCACCCTTGCTATAAGGACTGTCACAAGAGACTGCACTTCAAAATTTACCATAGTTCCACCAATCCTGTCTATAGTTGGTCAATTCAGATATTGCAGCAAACAATTTATTGTACAGTACTGTATTCTATTATGTATACTCCACTTTTCCTCAAAGCTGGCATTCAAGGCAGTTTATGAAATAAAAAAATGTTTTCAAATATAGAAAAGAAATACAAAAAAGTGTTTAAAAAGCATTAAATTGTCTAAAGAAGTAAAACCATTTAAAACACATCTCCATTCAAAAACAAAAGGCAGCACAATCACAAAAGCCCCTTTCTTGTAAATAAGTCACTCCCCCGAGGACTGTTGGAATAAAAAGATCTTCACCTGCCAATCTAGCCTTCCTTGGAAGGAAGCTCCGGAGGCCTTTATCAAACAATGATAAAAAAAACCCAGGAGATACAAAAAAGGACCCTGTACATGAACTGGAAGCAAGAATTTGGAAATCCTGCCGCATGCTCCTGAACTCCAACCATTGTTTGAAAGAATAGGATCATGACATCTGAATTGAGCCTATGCATATTCCACTTAAATAAAGCCTTCAACTCTAATTTTGCCTCCAGAAATCAAGAAGAAACTAATTTTAAATGTGATATTACAAATGAGTTATATTTATCAGATGTATCTTATACACCTCCCACAAAAATCAAGATGAACATTCTCTATTCCTTTCAAATGAATTAAAAAAAAAATACTGGGTCCTACAAGGACAATATGAAATACACTGTAATTAACTGAATCAAATTGAACAGAAGTAGCATTTAAATACATCTATTTTAATTATAAACAGTAAATTTCACTAATGATGGACAATTCAAGGCATGTTATTTTCTATGAAACCACTGAATTTCATAGACCTATTATTAACTTCTTTATTATTGTAATAGTCCTTGCATAAAAAGTATATAGAATGAACTTGCTGCTTGAATTTAAATATAGTTAAGGAAATAATTACACTCTTTTTATTTAATAGTGTAATTGCTACATTGAAAAAAAAGAAATAAAAGTAATGAATACATGCTAACTTATAGACAAACTAATTAAGATTGTAGTGCTATGCACACATAAAAAGACATGGATCCCACACAACTCAGTGAGACTTCCTTCTGAGTTTGTTTGTTTAAATATTTAAATCCCAGCCTTTATCCAAAAATCTCAGGGCAGCTTACAATAAAATCTACTTTAAAAATAAATAATTACAAAAGTTTAAGGACATAATGACATCACGCACAACATTAAAGGGACTTTCACTTGCTCATCTTCTAATGTGATATATGCCATCCTCTGTCAATTATGCCCTTAAGCATTCTACATTGGGCAAACAGGCCAGTCTCTGCATCTTTCCCTGGAAGTGCCACCTTTCTCCTGGAAAGGCAGTTCACAGATAAAATCAGTTTAAAACTTTAAACTGATAAATGGGCAAAAATCAGGCATTAGGAAAGGGAATACACAAAAAAAATTGCAAAACACAGTCTTCCTGTGCGTTTCATCTCAGACCTGAGAACTGTGATCCTTGAACCCAAAATTTTAAAAAAATACAAAGGAAGGTTAAAAAGAGAAACAACAGAATTGGAACGTATCTACAAACTCTAGTCCATCAACAGTGTGTTGAAGAGAGACAATGGTTTCCTGGCACACTGCATGTATTATAACCCAGCCTCATGAGGGCTCTCTTGGTCAGCCCATCAGATCTCCTTTCTACTTCGCACATTCCATTCCAATACTCCCACCACCATTCATTCAGGCGGTTGGACTGGATGGCCCTTGTGGTCTCTTCCAACTGTACAATTCTATGATTCTATGATATGGTTATCTACTCATTTTGACTTTGAGCGATGTTCTGCCTTACTCCCACGATGACTAAACTTGTCACCTCATCTCCATATCCAGAGGTTTTGCATTCCTATTGCTATTCTCACACACAATCTGGTTATACAGGTTTGTCCCTGAACCCTCCACTTCATATGTGTGATGAAATATTTATTTATTTCATTTATATGCCACCTTTCTCCTGGAAAGGGGCCCAAGGCAGGTCACAGATAAAATCAATTTAACATACAATAAATTATTTAAAACAATTAAAATCATCTTGCTAAAACAATATAAAATTGTATTAAACATACAAAAGTTACAAAACATAAATATAACATACACCTCATATAAATCCGCCCTGACAAAAGTTGCACCTACGAAAGCTCATGCTACCAGCTTCTTTCTTTCACTTAATCTCAAAGGCTCTACAAGAATCTTTGTACAGTACATGTTATCAGTGATTATAGCCTTCAATGTGGTTTTAACCCAGAAAAGCTGACATACACAAATATCTTATTCAGCGCCCCTTTGGAAGAAAGCACTAAAGAGCTGACATTTTCCTACCCAGGCATTCAAAATCGTCAGAAGTGGTGCTGTGGTGGAGAGAGTAGAAGGGATCAGTGCTTCTTTTAAGTACTCTAGGGATGGACTAAGCTCTCACCTTTTCCCACGCTACTCAGAGAAGGGATGGTTCTTTTTTTGATAAGAATTAAAGTACAGTACTTACATTGCCCTGTGAATAGACTAAAATTTCTAGATCTATCCATTAACATATACAGTATGCTTTTTTAAAAAACAACAACACAGCCAACGAGGTAGAATTATCTGCTCTCCACTTTTCAGTCTTTTTTGTGTTTCACAGATGCTCAGTAAGGAATTCTGGAAACAGCTGCTACTTATCTGGTCAGTTGTAGGCAGGCACATACTGCTACAGTTTTGCTTCCAATTATGAAATCTATTTGATTTTTGTGTTCATAGAATCATAGAATCATAGAGTTGGAAGAGACCACTAGGGCCATCCAGTCCAACCCCCTGCCATGCAGGAAATCACAATCAAAGCATCCCCGACAGATGGCCATCCAGCCTCTGTTTGAAGACCTCTAAGGAAGGAGACTCCACTACACTTCGAGGGAGTTTGTTCCACTGTCGAACAGCCCTCACTGTCAGGAAGCTCCTCCTAATGTTGAGGTGGAATCTCTTTTCCTGCAGCTTGCATCCATTGCTCCGGGTCCTAGTCTCTGGAGCAGCAGAAAACAAGCTTGCTCCCTCCTCAATATGATATCCCTTCAAATATTTAAACAGGGCTATCATATCACCTCTTAGCCTTCTCTTCTCCAAGCTAAACATCCCCAGCTCCCTAAGTCGTTCCTCATAGGGCATGGTTTCCAGACCTTTCACCATTTTAGTCGCCCTCCTTTGGACACGCTCCAGTTTCTCAATGTCCTTTTTTAATTGTGGTGCCCAGAACTGGACACAGTATTCCAGGTGGGGCCTGACCAAAGCAGAATAGAGTGGCACTATTACTTCCCTGGATCTAGACACTATACTTCTATTGATGCAGCCTAAAATCGCATTGGCCTTGTTAGCTGCCACATCACACTGTTGACTCATGTTCAACTTGTGGTCTACTTGGACTCCTAGATCCCTTTCACACGTAGTTTCATTCAGCCAGGTGTCCTCCATCCTATATCTGTGCATTTCATTTTTCCACCCTAAGTGCAGTACCTTACATTTCTCCGTGTTGAAATTCATTTTGTTAGCTTTGGCCCAGTTTTCTAGTCTGTTCAGGTCATTTTGAATCTTGATCCTGTCCTCTGGAGTATTAGCTACTCCTCCTATTTTGGTGTCATCTGCAAATTTGATAAGTATTCCCCCAATTTTGTTCTCCAAGTCATTGATAAAGATGTTGAATAGAACTGGCCCAAGGACAGAGCCTTGTGGGACCCCACTGGTCACTTCTCTCCAGGATGAAAAGGAGCCATTGTTGACCATCCTGGTTTCTTGAGACATCTCCCATTTTTCTTCCTCACTGGAACTGTTTGAAATTGTGCCTTCAGTATCTCCCTTTTTAGAAACTCCCATCCATCTTGAACTCTCTTCTCTTTTAGTATTGCTGACCATGGGATCACACTCAGTATTTCTTTAAGTTTACTAAAATCAGCTTTCTTAAAGTCTAGAATGCGTGTCTGACTATACCTGGCTTCTCCTTTCCATTGTATAACAAACTCCAGGAGAACATGGTCACTTCCACCTAAGGATCCCACCACTTGCATTCCATTAACTAGGTCATCCCTATTGGTTAGGATCAGATCCAAAATAGCTGACCCCTTTGTTGCCTCTTCCACCTTTTGGACAATGAAGTTATCTCCAAGGCAAGTGAGGAATTTGCTAGAACTTGAAGATTTGGCTGAGTTTGCCTTCCAGCAAATATCAGGATAGTTGAAGTCGCCCATCACTACTACATCTCTCCTTTCTGAATGTGTGGTCATCTGTTCTGTGTGTAGTCTTTCTGGTTGTATTAAAAAGGTGTTTACAATGAATAGGTTGTTGGCCTCACAAAAATCTATCAGACATTCACTTGCTTCATTTCTTTTGCTTAATCCAAATTTGTCTACTGTTTTTGACTCTTCTTTGCTTCCAACTTTTGCGTTCCAATCTCCTATTATTAACTTGGCATCCCATGTTGGTGTGTTGTCGATTTCTTCCTGGACTCCTTCATAAAATCTTTCAAGTTCTTCTTCCTTTGCCTCTGTAGTTGGTGGGTATACTTGTATTATGGTGATATTTATATGTTTTCCATGGAAATGATTCGGTCTGATTTTGCATTGTAACTATGGACTGCTTTTGCCAGATCTCTTTTTGTATGAAGGCCATTCCCATTACTATGTGTTTTCATTTCTTGGGTAGAACACTATGTAGCTGTATCTATGCCTCCCTTGGGTTGTCTCATCTTAGAGTTTTCTTGGTGAGGGGATGACGTAAGGAGAGTCACCAAGCCTCCCTATATGCAGCACTACCAAGTGTTAGCTATGGTCTCATTGCTGTTTTCTCAACATTTGTGTCAACCACTGTTACTGCTGCTGTTTGCCCTTCTGTCACCCCTGCCATTCCTATTTTCTTTTCTTTTCTTCCCTTCCTTTCCATTCCTCTTCTTTCCTTCTCTTTCCTTCCCCTACCCCCATCCCTCTCTCAGTGCCCATCTCCCCTTGGCTACTCCCTCCTTTAGTTTTCATCTGTCTTGTCAGGACACTGAAGGCCATCCTCTTTCTGGTGCAGATATGGAGTCATCAGATGATGCTCCTTTGGGATGAGATGTTGCTTTTTCCTCCCATCCTGCCATCAGATGGCTCTCCTTAGGGATGAGGGGGGGCAAGGTGTTACTTCTCCCTCCCTTCTTACAGATGGCTCTCCTTTGGGATGGGGGAATGGAGTATTGCTTCACCCTCCCTTCCTGCCACCAGAAAACTGCTGAATTAAATTATATTCACAAATTTCAATCCATTAGAAGAGGTACGTATGAACAAAGACAGTGGCTTCATGCATACTACATACCTCAGTACCTCAGTATTTACTACTATACCATAGATCATGAAACAACAAAGTAATATGACTGTCTAAAGGTAAACTAAAACAGTTATGGTATTAGGCAAGACATTCTAAGAGCTAGAGAATTCATTTACAAACAACTGATTAAATCTGAAACACTGTCTTGATCAACCAGATGTAATACATGAATTTGAGCAGAAGCACTGCAAAGTCCAGCAAAATTTTATTTAAACTTTCAGATTGTGTTATACAGTTCTATGAGAAAATAGACAGGAAGGCCATTTTTTTCACACAAGCAGAAAATAATAAAACAACATAATAAAAGCAGCATAAACATGATCAGCCAAAGTAAAACAGATTAAATGATAAGGAGACACACCACCACAAAAAAAGTCAAAGATCTCAGAGTTCTTAATTCTACATGGCACTCCATGGGTAGAGCATACTGACATTTTCCTTCTATCCATGCTGTTTTCCAAAAGACAGGGATATTTTCTATGTAAAGGTGTATGTAAACATGCAAACGTACATTCTGAAGTAATACTGCTATGACACACAAATGTGATATGTGAATAATAGCAAAATGGGGAAATGTGATTCCACAAAAGATTGAGTGTCTCTGCCTTATTCACTTAGGGGGGAAAAAGAGAGGCAGAGATAGGCTATAAAATCTGATGGTACTCTGTATCAAAGGAAATAACAAACTAAACTGACTGGAACAATTTAGGTTAAAGATGGAAAACAACTTAATAAAAATGTAGCTGTAACAAATTTAGGCTGGAAATCAGGGGAAAATAGGTTATATAGCAAGGATGGTCAACTGGGAATGTGAGAGTGGAAGCCAATTTTTCACCTCATTCTTTCTGATGGGCACCCCAAATACAAATAAATAAAATACCTTGTTTTCTCTCCATTTCTCCTTCAAAAGGGTGACTGGTATGATGTAGTGTCACCCTTCTGAAGAGAAGATGGAAGGAAAACAAGGTATTTAAGAGGAAGGATTCTAGGGGGCTTGGGAAGGGTACTGTATTTTACATGTTTGCACACGTTGTGAGAGACTGGGTGTGATTTTCAGGAAAGTTTTCCCTGAAAATCATTCCCACCTCAGTAACTGCAAAAGTGGAGGACAGGGGTTGCATGCAACCCACAGTCTGTACTTGCGCTACCCTTGTTATAGAGGTATGAAAAAAAAACCTTCACAATCCAATAGCTGCTTCAGATATGAGCAACTGAAATGAGGAAAGATGCAACATCAGAGAAACCAAAGACTGTCACAATTCAAGACAAAATGTTGGGTCATGAAAAGCTATGAAACCAGCATAAAAACAAAAAGGATTGGGAGAAGAATCTGGCAGCACCTTTAAGACTAACTGATTTATCTTATTATCACCTTTTGTGGATTTCAATCCAATTCTTCATATGCATGTCACAGCACTATTAAAGCAACAGGCTTTTAAGCATAGTTACAAAGTTGTGGGATAGAATGTAATAGGATATAGCAAGATGTAAATTGTGCCCATAGCCCAATTTGAGAGTTGTATACGATGATAGATAAATTGTACACCTCTTTACATTGTATGCCTCTGGCAGGACCCACTGTTATTGACCGTTGTACCTGTAAAGTGCCATGCAAATTGATGGCTCTATATAAATAACAACAATAATAAAAACAGAGTTATTTAAGTATCTGGTAGTAGTCTTTCAAACAATCTATTAATATTGACAGGTAGAAGCAATAAATCTGCTCACCAAAATTTTCCTTGGAATCAAACTTTCACTGAGATTTCTCTTTTTGTGTATGCAGTTGTGAGGACTCATGTTCTACTGTGTCAAGAAACCATTACCTCTGTTCCTGCCTCAGCTAATGGACAGAAATTGTAAATATATCTCAATTCAGCTGTTTCTCTTTTTAATCTTCTTTTCCAAGATTTTTTGTTGTTGTTCAATAACTGCTTTTTGTAAGTTCCATACTGTATGTCCAGAAAAGTCAAAATGTTCTGTAACTGGTTTTTGGATATAGCCATTTCTAATTTATGATCATTTATCCTCTTGCACAGGGACTGTTCTGTTTGTCCAAAGTAGAGTGCAGAGGGTCACTGTTGACATAAGCATATATCCCATTGAAGGATGTGCGAAGTGAATGTTCCTCTGACACTGTGAGTGATATTATTAGTTCTTCTCGCTAGGGTCTGCACAACATTCCTGCCAAGATGTGCATGTATATGTTCTATAATGGAACCACTTTTGACTGGCTCACCAGGGACACAGAAGAATTAGTTGTTAAGGGATCTGATCAAATTTGTTAGCCAGCACCCATTTCTGAAAGAATAATTCCATTAATGCCAGCACTTACGTGTCACTGAAATCATTGTCTTAGGCCCTCTCCTGCTGAAATCACTGCATAAATTAAGCTGTGTTACTTTGGGTATACTGTCCTCCTTCTCCTTTTACTGTTCCAACTCATGTGAGCTCTCTAGCTTCTCAAAAATCCAGTGGGACCAAGTGAAGCTAACTTCTGACATCTCTTACATCTATTTTCAGGACGTACTTTCCCTGGACGTTGCAACACCCTAAAATTCCCCCCTCTTTCTCTAGGAATGGGGAAACTAATATATTGCCATTACTTTTGAACCCTTCTTTCTTTCACTCATTTCTCCCTCATCTTGACAAACCCTAAAGATTAATTCCAAACCCTTATACCCCTGCGGGTTTGATCATTTTGAGTTAGCATCTCCCTGTTCTGAAACAACTGTGTTCTATTTTGCAAGTAAAGCAGCTATTGTGTATATCTTGACTGCTGTGTGCTCAATAAATTTCCCTTTTAGACAATTCTGCATTAATGTGGAGATTTGATTCCATTTCCCCCAAATGTAATATTGCCAAAACCAAAAGATACCTAATAGGCATGTGTACTCAGAAACAAATTCAGTCACATGCTCTAAGGCCATACCCAATAAAACTGTAATGACACTGCCAGAGTAAATGTAAGGACAGAGTCCTCACCTGGGTATGTGGTAGAGTATTGTCCCTTTCTGTGTTATTACAACTTGTGTTATGTATCCTGTTGTAGATGGATAGTTGTTTAAAGTTTGGAGGCTGAATGTATGCCAGTAAAGGAAAGCCACCTAGAGTTTTTGAGAGGATGGTAGCATTATCCAGTATAGGTTATATCTCACTGATGATGCATTTGAGTGGTCTCATCACGGGGCTGTAGGTGACAACAAGTGGTGTTCTGACATTTCTTGTTTTTGGTCTGCCTTGTGGTAGATTGTCCCAAAGTGCTAGTCTTGCCTTGTGGATTTGGTTTTTCAGATCCTTAGGTAAGTATAGTAGCTGGAGATATCTGCTTCAAATCCATTAATTGCGAGTCTCTGTCTTGTGGGTCTGGGAAGATACAACTGTATTGCAGGGTTTGTCTACAAACAATATATTTAGCAATGTCCTCTAAGTGGAAGCTATATACATATAAGTATGTATAGTAATGAGTGGACCTTCAATACAGAATGGTGTTTAGTATCAAGAAAGTTAACTTGTTTGGATTGTTCCTGGCTCAGGACAGATGTTGTTGAAATCATAACAGGACTTTTCAAGTGATTCTTTTCCATGGGTCCAAATAGTAAAAATGTCATTGTTATACCTCAGGCAGAGAAGAAATTTCTGGATATATGTGCTGAGGAAGCATTGTTCCAGATTAATCATGAAGAGTTTTTCATATTGAGTTTGCATGGCCAAGCAGGGATTTGAACTTTGGTCTCCAGAATCATAATCCAACACTCAAACCAGTACACCCACAGCTCTATTTGAGAGTTGCATAAGATGATACATAGATTGTACACCTTTTTACACTATATGTCTCCATGCTAGCTCTCATCACTTACACAGTCCTTGGTCTAAAAGACACACCTGTTACCTTTATCTTTCCAGTTTTCTTTTCTGTCTTTGTTTTCGGAGCATGCAATCTTCTCCTGTCCTTTCAGGGCAAGCAAAATGCATGGCAAAAACTGACTGGTGGTCCTTGGCAAGAAAACCACACAACCATTTTTTTTCCTGATCTAAAAAGTAGCTACTGCAATCTTCTGTGTCCCTACTTCACACATTTATACCCTTTAAAAAGCCTTTGGATATGATGTTGACACAAACTCTTAAAACAAACAAACAAGAAATATAGAAAGGTACTGCCTGATTATAAAAAAAACTTGTCATGCCATAATAAAGATCTATTGGTTTAATTATTTTTAAAATTTTATATTTATACATTTTAATGTTGTATTGGTTTTTAAACTGTATTGTTTTAAATCTGCTCTTTGCCACCTTGAGTCCCTATATTGGGAGAAAGCTGCAATATAAGATGATGATGATGATGATGATGATGATGATGATGATGATGATATCTTAATTGTCAGCTGGTTTCCACACTTCTCTTTTTTAAAAAGGTGATTCTCCACATGCTGGTTTAATACATATATTACACAGCTATCATTATTTCTAAAGCATACATACCAGTTGCCTGAATTTTACATATCCGCGTAGGTATATTCAGTGACTGAGGCCTTGGGACAATGATATGTTTTGCTGAGCTACCAAGGCTTGTCTTGGTGTATGATGAAGATGGAGCCTCACCAACATTAACACTTATTGGGAGACTAAAGTCATATGCTGCCACCTAGAGGGTGAATATAAAATTGTCACTTTCTTACTACTAGCAACAAAAGAATTCAACCATTTATAAAAATTTATTTGAATAATATTTTATTCATACCCTGCTTTTTGTTAAAATAATCAATTGCCTGAAGGTAGCAAAGATTTGGTATCTGGGCAAGAATCAGCCACTTTCTATACACAAAACACAGAAGGAGGATCCATATAACAATTAAATCACAGAAATGTACCTTTTTTACAGAGTTAAGAGAGGAGAAATAAATACCCTACAATGGTCTTATAATTCTAGAGGAAATGAAAAACATCAGTGTAAAAAGTGACTCAAGACTCATGCAAAAATGAAAAAAATTACTCCAAACTCCCTACAGTATATCTGGAGGCATTCAGAGACAAAACATTGATTTGGGGGTGGGGTAGAGATCTAGTATAGACTACTGGCCTCTCATGATTGCCCTTTCCCCTGATCTGTCTTTCAACTGATCAGGAGCACCTCTGTCTTATCTGGATTAAGTGTCAGTTTATTCACCCTCATTCATTCTGTTCTGGCCACCGACACTGTTTAGTAATAAACAGTGTTCTTACATGAGATGGAAAGGAGAAACAGAATTGGATATCCTCAGCATACTTATTTTACTGTAGGCAAAATAATGTAGGCAAATGGTCTTGTAAAGGGTTGTTTCTGGCAAATGAGAAGAGGTTAGCTCCCACAACAGGGGTAAGCAGAATACAAAAAGGAGTGTAACAGGCAGATATTCCAAACAAGAGGGATGGCAGGCAGGGCTAGAGCACTTCCACCTTCCCCAGGAATGGCTAGGAAGCTGACCATCCCTCAAAAAAGGATGTTGCAATTAAGGCTAATTGATAAAGGAATACATTTTCTACGCAACAACAACTGACTGTTGCTTGCTGAGCCCTAAGAGCTGAGCTGAATTCCAATGTATGGAGAGACCAGGAAACAGATAGAAGCTGATAGTACAAAGGCCGGACCCTGAAATGTGAGTTCCGAGTTTTACCATTTTATAGTATTCATGCACTTTATCTTTTCAGCATAGCTGGAAATCTAAATTTAATTTGCTATTTAATAAAGGTGTGTTTAATCTTAAAAACACCTCAAGACCCCTGGGAGAAGTCCACTTAAAAACAAACACTTAATGGCAAAAGCACTGTAGATGTGAATAAGTGCCAGTCAGATTTTATTTATGCTTGAAGAGCTGAGGACCAATAATAGAAAAGAAAGCTAAAATCAAGAATAGTTGATTGATTGACTGAAGAATAGTTAAACTGTATAATGTACTCAATAGAGTGTGAAGCCAGAATTTCTACGGATTATGAAAGAATTTCATATCTCTCTCTCTCTCTCTCTCTCTCTCTCTCTCACACACACACACACACACACACACCAATTTTCATTCTTTCATAAATTTACAAAAAAAGGTATACACGTTCGCAAGTATATTTATGTATGATCCTTATTACATTTTCATTTTGAAATGTTCTTATTTTATATACTAAGTCAACATGACTCACAATAGCCAGGCACTACATTATCTTCTTAGTATTATTGTTTTTAGGCTTCTGACTACAGTAGGTTTGATGGCTTTTATTAGAGCTTACTGACTTACTTTGCACAGCCAATTTATTGGCTTACTTTGACGGCAACAATTAATCCCTCAACCCAAACAGGCTCATAATACAAGAATTTATCTTCCTTCCTGCAAAGCATCCAACCACCCCTCCAAAAAAACATATTGAAAAGCCCCTCAAAATGCACCGCACAGCTATTCCTTGTTCCATGGAGAGCAAGCAGGATCATAATAAGGACCTGGCTACATTTCCATGGCCAGACATGAAATGATGGCATCAGCACTGAGATCCATTGGGGTTCTCCAAGTCAGGGGGAGGATATATGGCTCAGCTTAGCATAGGGATGTATGAGGATTTTTGTGCAAGTCTAAGGGGACATTAATTGTAGTCACAGTGTTTAAAGGAGAAGACAACCAAACAATTGAGATGCAGGCAAAATGAAGCAATATGCCCTAAACAATGCTATGAAGCAGTGGTCCCCAAACTGTGCTCTTTAAGGTTTTTGGACTTCAGCTCCCAGAATCCCAAGCTTCTGGGAGCTGAAGTCCCCAGTTTGGGGACCACTGCTCTAAAGGAAGTAATCAAGGAATGTTTTATGTACTTTGTATCTCAAAAGGCCTGCACCTCCTTTTCAAATAGTTTGTAAAACAGCAAACTCATTAGTTTCAATATTCCAAGGACAAACCAAATTATTTTATTTTCAAATTACCTTCTGTTTTGACCATTGTATACTGTAGTTCTCTAAGAAAGAGCTTTCTGTGCAAGTATTTGTAAAAGAGTGCAGAAAGTTCAGAATAAAATATTATGACACTCTGATAAATGACTACTGTATAAGAGTATTTCATATGATATACTGCTTTGTTTATTACGGAAAAGAAGGTTTTGAACTGTTTTGTGAAATATCTCCAATGTTCTTATCTTCAAGCTTTCAACTCTTGTCCCATATACAGTCTGCCCTACACATTCATGGGGATTAGGGGGGCAAGCCCCCCATGAAAGTGGGAAAAGCATGACTATGTGGGGGGGAAGGCAAGAGGGGTGTGCTCATGTGCTCCTCTTTCCCCCCATGTGCACAACCCTTCCACTTTCCCTCATGCTTTAGCCATCTGAGAGAAGCTTCCCTCAGCTACCCAAAGCACAGGGGAAGGCAGGAGGGGCAAGCACATGCCCTTTCTGGCTGCTCCCTCCATCCTGGGCTTTTTTCCCCAAGGGGAAAAGCCCGGGAGAGAGGAGGAGCAAGATTGGCACGTGGTGGACAAACCCATGAATAATCAAATCCGTGAATGTTAAACCCACGAGGCTGACTGTACTGAGACTGGATTTTAAAACAGAGTGATATTTCTATTCTGTCCTTGCTATTTGCTTTATTGTAATGGCCTGCATCTGTAGTCAATAAATTAATAAGACTATTGTCAGTTGTTTAAATAATGCTTCAAATAGTGAAGTAATGTGGACATGTAACCTACTGGGTGACCTTTCAGCTTTAGAAGAAAGCAATGGCAAATATCCTCTGAATAAATCTTGCCAAGAAAATCCTATGATAAGGCCATTACAGTTCAACTTCAAGACACACTACAACATTAACAAAGAATTTATAGTGTGCTAAGAAAATTTTGTGTTGTCTGAATTTTTGGTGTAAAAAGTTATTATACAAGGTGAAGCAAAACTCCTGCTTTCAAAATAAAATCCTTTTCAAACCAACCACTGCATACCACAGCACACTTCCCTTCACGTATCATGTACTCTACCAAGAGGAAATATACTACACATCCCAGTAAAGATCACTTTTACTTCAAGAGATGGACAGGGAATACAATGTACTACTTTAAAAATATATATGTCTGCAATTAAGTGAAATCTAAATAAACAACTGCAGCAGACACTTTTCTGGTTTCCATTTTAATTGGCAGGTTATCCTCCTGGAGGAAAAGCATTTTTAAATAAGATTGCTGAATATTTATGATTATTTTAAATTGGAAAATTATATCCATGAAAAAGCTGTTCTAACTTAATGCTCTTGAAAACGAACAGTTTAACTCAAGGGATCTGACTAGAAAACAGTAACTGCAAATATTATTAAATTCAGTATTTTTGCTGCAGCTTATGCAAAAATATATCACTAACTCTTTAAGAGTTCAGCCTACCAAGATTTTGCCTGTTGTTTCAAATCATCACCATTTTCTACATTTTTAAAAAAAATTTTAAGCATTCTGGTCAAATTCCAACCATTATTAGAACCAGTGCATTTGAAACAGTGCATTGCCACTCAAGAGGTGGATGTCTCCAAGAAGCTAACACAAAGGATGTGATTTTTATTATTTCCAATGGCTTTGCCAACACCTTCACTGAAACAACAGCACACTACAATAGTTCAGTCCCTTTAATAAAGGCTCATTCCCATCCTTTCCCCTTAGATGTTGTGCTTAAATCGTTCTCAGATACGTATTGCCTATCTGTATGGCTATACTAACATTTAAAATGAGAATTAAAATATTAACTTCTAAATTCCCATCCTTTTCTTTTTCTTGTTATGGTTAGGGGTGAAAGTAAGGAAAAGTGGCATTAGTTCACAAATGGGTCTTCCATTTTAACTTTAGAACAAACCATGGGAATGAATAACAGTGGTTTATTATCCTGATTTGTTAAATGACTGGAACACATTGTTGCAGTTTGCTTGAAAGCGAAGCTTTTCCTCTCCTCTTACACAGGGAAGAGAAAGGAGAGAATGCAAGTGTGACAGTCAGGTTACACAAGATTCTTCTCCTGTCTTATAACATATAGTTTGAGGCTTTTCTTCTCTCAAAACTATCTCTTTAAACCTTGGTCCTTTCACTGGCCCCAATTCTTATCCTAGTCCACTCACTTAATAAGTGACTACAATATAGGCACCAAGTATCCATCTCTATTAAGTGTTTTAATATTCTTGGTAGCACGTTTTTGATGTTCTTATTTATAAATTACTTCAAGCTACTCCTTTGTAAACAAGAAGAAAAATAACTTTTATTTACAGACAGAACTTAAGTTGGTATCTTTTTACAGTTGGTTCTCAAAGCTTGTTGTTACAACGTGTACCTCACTTCACTTGTTACAAATTGTCTTTGTTCCAGTATCCTCACTGCCTTGGTTACCACCTAAAACTGGGTTTTATTTCTTTAAACACAAGTTCCACTAAAGCCCCTTCATTAGGAGTATAAATCCTATGAAAGTCTAGCTCTATTCGCTAGTCACAATCCCCCAGAACAAGGCAGTTATCCCCCTGAACTGGATCTTCACTTCCCAAAGAGCATAACACACTCAACTAATTCCAAAGGACTTCTTTTGTCTTTTTAAATCTCCCTTCCTCGCACAGGAATCTGAATCCTGTTAAGGCTAATCTCTTCACTTCTAACTGCTCCTCTGGCAGTACATGACACACTCATCCACACTCCTCCATTTTAGAGCCACTTATCCGACAGGCCCCCACCTTTTTACCAGCCTGTCTCTGATTTGCTGTTGTGAATATTCCACTTTGCCAGTATCTCTCCACAGCAAATTTAAGGATTACCCAGGCTAGCTCAGTAACATCTAAAACATAATTTAGATAATAATCTGAATTGAGACAGTGTAGCCAGCCCTAGAAAAATCCATGTGATTGTACTGAACTTACCATAAAATAGTAATGAAAATTACCTATATACTGCATAATAAAATATGCACTCAGACATATGACAGAAAACAAAAATAGTCAACAATTTGAATATTTACATTAATTAGCATCCAGGATTAGTTCTCAGGACCAGAGTATCTGCAAATGAAAGCAAGTGCTTAACTTGACTAATATATGCATATGCATACACATACATATATACATACATATATATGCATATACACAGATGCATTGTACATAAATCTCAGTATTATCTGGTGGACTCATTTAACTTACAAAGGCACTCCATCTGAGTTCTCTATTAAAGGTAATGACATTATAGAGAATGAGCTATCATGCTATCTATACAGGCTGTTTTGTGATAAGGGTGGCATGCCAGTTTCTGTATGCAGGATAAAAACAAATAATTTTCCCAGAAGACAAAAAATTGGTGGGAGTATTATTAAATCATATTTTACCTCTTTTGGTGTGAAATTCAGTGAACATTCCAAAGCTGAATTTGCATCTATGATTGTAGAATATAAACAAGGAGATTCTGTTGTACTGTATTCATCTATTGCAAATAAAATATTTGTTGTCAGTTATGGCAAGAAGGGTAGAGGCACTACAAATAATCCAGAGAACTATTGCAATGTCTGCTCCAAAACTGTGCATGATCCCACTGGTGGTGAGGAAGAATCTGATAGCAGGAAATCTGCTAAATCAGATAGCAGGAAAGCCTAATGTTGCTGCACTAATAATTTAACTCATTGGGATATATCCCCCAACATGTTTAGGATGAGTCTTAAGTGCCTTCACAGAATATTAATTTTGTGAATAGCTACTTCAGTCAGCCCTTCCCTTACATGGGGGATCTGTTCCAACCCACCCACCCCCTGCATAAGGGGAAAACCACATATGCTCGTGCCCCATTGAAAACAATGGGGCGTGCACGCACAGTGCGCAACCCATTCATTTAATTATAGCACGGCTTCAGCATAAGCTGAAAACTGCATAAACAAAGCCTGCATGTGATGCAGGCTGACTGTACTGCTAACATTTGTCTGTATTACTCAGCTATAACAAAACTACTTGAGCCACCAAGAAAATAGCAAGAATTTCCCAGCAGTGTATAAACAAGAATGCTTATGGCAACAATAGAATAAACAATCTTAAGTGACCTTGACATAAGTGGTACCTTAAAACACGTCCAAGTTCATTAAAGGTAACAAAAACATGAATGCTATACAGTCAGCCTTCCATTTTCATGGGGGATCCATTCGCGGCCCCTCCCCTCGCAAAAATGGAAACTCACAGATATTCAAGCCCCACAGACTTGAATGGGGGTACATGTCCATGAGCATCAGTGGGCATGTGCCCCATTTTAACCCCCTCCATTTGCTCCTCGCGAGTAAGCGAGGGTCACAGATCTGAAGTCTGTGCAAACTGAGGGGCAACTATATTTCTCTATAATAGTGGAATTATTCTGAAGTTGTTAATGCCTGCATACATCGGTACGGTTCCTGGGTAACCTGTCTTGTTCTGCATACTGTTCTGTTTGATGTTGCTCTACTGTGAGACAGAGGAAATGAAAAGTGGATGGACAGGCTGGTTCACCCTAAAGCTGGTTCACCCTTATTTTCACCATAACAAACAGCTTTAACAATCATAATTTTCTGAAGATATAGTATACTAGAGAACTATTTCTTCAGTTGTTTCATTCATGATATAGCTACCTGAAACTTTGGGTTTTCTTACTTAAAACTAAGCCTTTTTACTGTAGAAACACTCCCCTTCTTTTACCCAACCAATCTATTTCAGGTAATTACAGTTATAAAAGAGAAAAAATACCTGGTTGAGGAGTAAAATCGAGTTTAAAGGCATCATGATTGGCTAAATCCATCTTCACCATGACACGTGCCTTTCCTTTATTCAAAATATGAAATGGAATTCCTTGGGTAGAGCCAACATAAACACCAGGAAAATTGAAGGATTGCTTTAAAAAAATAAGATGGAAGAATCACTTGAATAACTAATGACAAAAGTAATTAGCTCTGCTAGCAGAACTGTACTGAGAAAGGAGAGTAGGGTGAGGGACAAAATATTCTGTGCAGAATATGTGAAAATTCTGGAAAATAACTACTTCATTCAGTGCCTCAGGTTACCAACAATTTTGGGCCCCTTCACATCCAGAAGAATGTGTGAACCAATTTACTATTAAGTAAATAATAGTGCTAAAATATAATATTATGCTTTGAATTTGATTAGTTTTATGACCATGAAAGAGAATTTTGATAAACAGTCTTCCTTATCCAATTTATAAATTATTATAAATTAACTAAAGGCAGATAACTCTGGACATTTTCTGAAAGTAACATGATGTAGCAAGTTTACTCATGCTAAACAGGTCTGGTATGAATGGCAGACTACCTGAGTACTCTGTGATTCCTTGAGAATCATGATGGAATTAAAACTGGAACAGATAAATATGTTTAGTTATATAAATACTGGTAATGTATCTGAGGAAATAAACTTCAAACTATAAAAGCTCATGCTGCCAACTTCTTTCTTCAGTTAGGGCAGAAATAGACAGCCAGAAGGGGCAGCTTGAAGCTGCCCCTTTCAAAGGCAGATTGGGGCTGTGGCAACTGCACACCGTGGCCCCAATCCAGCCTGAAGCCATCTGAAAAAGGAGCAGCAAAGAGCTGCTGCTTTCTGGGGCAAAAAGGTGGCTTTGTGGCCATGCCACAGCTAGAAGCTGGCTTCATGATGCTCCAGTGGTGTGAGGCATGTAAATGCCATGCTTCTGGATCATCATGAAGCTGCCCCCATGTAAATGGCCAGGTGGCTTCTGGGTGGCTTGGGAGCATGTAAACGCCATGCTGCCAAGCCGCCTGGGAGGTGGTGGAAAAAGACCATCTGTTTCAGCCCTTAATCTCAAAGGTGCTACAAGATCTCTCTACATATATAAATACTGTCAGGCTAAGAGTCAGACTATTCAGTGTTTCTGTATCCAAAACTGTGCTGCTTCGAGATTGCCCCACTCCACTTACAGAAACGCCATATGCAGTTCCTTTCCATATTCTTTCCCCTATGTTTCTATACTATTAAAAGTGTATCTGTTCATTGTCTCATTTCTCTATATAGGACTCTCTGGAAAATTATCAAAAAATACTATTATGCTCAATCACCACAATTCAATGACTAGTAAACTCATGGCAATGTTTATTAGGCTTGAAGTTTTCCTGATTCTGTGCTAAGCAGAAATTCATTACCTCAGTAAGACTGGGGTAGCATTATATATCTGTACTAATGCCACTAATTCTTTTACTGCCTTTTGAGAATTTCAAATGATTTCTTGGTGGCTTTCTTGGAGGCCACCACTAGGACTTCCTACTGAAGAAGGCTAGAATGGTTCCCTGGCCAGAAAAGACCTTTTCATGGAGACAGGCCTCAAGCCCTATGTGTACTGGCCAGAATACTCCAGGGGACAGCCCAAAGCTGTCCCGACCTCCCTCATCCCCATTCCAATGTTGGGCAGCTGTTCGGACACATTTCCCCCTCTGCTATCTAGCACATCCACTTCTGCCATGCGTCGCATATTCTGACATCAAAACAACATATGGCTGGATGCCTTGTTCTGACCTCAGAGCAAATGACACAGTAGTGGCAGATGTGTTGGATGGCAGAGCAGGAAATGTTTCAAATAGCTGCCTGGTATTAGAATAGAAGACTCTGGATCTTCCAGAGCAAACAGGGAGTTATTTTAATGCGTGTTAACAGGGGTAAAGCCCAGTTCTCATGCTGAATGGGTTGAATGTCATCTGGTCTGTTCACACCAGAACTAGGTTCGTGCCATGCATCTGGTCTCCCCACTGAGAGTACTGTTTGTCAGAGAAAGGCAGGATATAATTCAAATAAAAAAGCCTAAGCAGCTCTTTTTTTTTTTCAGAAGCAGCAAGCTTGGCCCAGCAGGGAGGTTCTACACAGGGGTCTCCAAGACTATCCTATGTGGCTTTTGCAGGTGGAAAACACATGATCTGACAAAGTTATGTTGCTTTTTACAACCAAGCTATATGGACACCTATAGCATGTGTTCTGCAGAATTTAAATTGGCTTCTGGAGTAGTAATCATATTGTATATAAGTTTAATTTGTGGCAAATCAGTTGTGTAATGTTTTCTGGTTCTGTTTCATACTGGCATCAAGATAACACTTCTTTTTTTTACTAAGGTCTTTGGGGTCCTAATGCTTTAATCCAAAAAATTCATAGCTTTAAATAGTTTTAATTTCTTTAAATTGTTAAGTGAAGCCTTTTTGGAAGGCTTACATTATTTTTACTGTTTTCCATTTTAAATTGTTTAAACATAGCTTATTGAAAGCTACCCAGAGATCTTACAATATAGGATGGGTTATAAATATTTTAATAAAATAAAAATAGCATAATGTATTCACCCTCAACTGCAATTACAGTATAGTTAATTCAGCAGTCTGGCTTGACTTCAGTTACATGGATCAAATGCACTGACAACACTATCAGTGTTATTGTTCTTCATTTACTAAGATTAATATACCTGCACAGGACACTCCAATAATCCTTCATAGCAGAAGGCTCCTCTTCATTCTCTCTTACAACACTGATATATCTCCACCTAAAATTCTAACTATTGTTCATACTGTCTTATATGGATTAAATTCAGACCATTCACAAGTTCTCTAAGGCTCATAAGACTTTGTAGGTGTAGCTGTGAGATGCAGCTCAGGACTGCAAGCCTCCCACAATTGCTAGCTATCTTTTCCAGCTTTGCCAGCTTTGCCCAAAAGAAATCCAGGAGTCTGGGGCTTAATCAGAACTGGAGAAGAATTCAATATATTTAAAAGCTTGTCTCTCAACTGTGGTAGGCTTTTCTTCTTGAATCCAAAGGCCAGAAAAGTTCACGTACATATCTGTAAGTATTATGATATGAGGATTTTTTTTTACTGTGACTTCTCAACTGAACCACCATTTGTTTTCACATGTGTATATAAGAGTATGGTCCAATTAAAGTAAACACATATAGATCATGTTTACCTATCACTCACTAGAATCAAAGGGCTGAATCCTATTGTCAGATCTAACCAGAGCAGAATCATTCAATCAGTGAGATTTATCTATTTGTTGACAATATTCATTTTTTAAATTTGGAAACAATTGATTTAATATGCCTAGTCTAGTTGAGACTAAACAAGAAAATTCATACTAATGTAATAGAATTGATGTTGAGCTGGTTGTGTGTGGAGTGTGTGTGTGTGTGTGTGTGTGTGTGTGTGTGTGTGTGTTAAGGTCCACTGCTACAAATCTTATAAATCTAAAATAGGTGTAATGAAGAATGTCACATATTTACCACACTGACATCTATGTCAGGAACCTCTACAGATCCACCAATCCTGAGTTCCAAAGTTTTTGTGTGCCGCACTGCCACCTAATTAAAGAAAAGAAAGTGAAAACATTTATGAGATCTGCAAGTACCTCATTCTTTAAAACTCTCTAATGTGAAGTTCCTACTTTAGTATATTACTATAACGTATAAGTAACCAGACCACACTGTTGTATGATCTTTGAAGTTGATAATAATTAGCGGAAAATCACATCCTGCAAATCACTTTGCCCAGTTGTGTACATGGAATCTGTATACAATCATGCATAGTACATATCATTATGAGATAAAAGAATCTTACAAGTGAATGTTATCGAAAATTATCAAGCTGAAACTCCTAGAAGCAAAACAATTTAGTAAAAGATAGGTTTTAGTCCAGTTGAGACCTCTCACAAACAGAAGCGGAAGGGCACCATTTTGATGATTTCCCCATTCAGATCTTTCCGCTAAATTATTTCTGACACAAAGGGACAAATTTCCCAGTCCTCTGAGAAAAATTTTTCAAAGGTTGTTAGGAAAAAAGCAATGAAAATTTACTCCCTCCCACTCCCTGTTCCCATCCATGGGAACAGAAAACATTCTGTTCTGCTGAGCTGACTTCTACTCAAAGATCTCTAACTCCAATCCCTTTTATTTCCCAAAAGGATTGGACCATTTGGCTGTTGTCCTGGTTCTGCAACTTCCCCCCAAGCATATTCTGCTGTTTGAAGAAGCTTTATTTCAAAGGGCTTTTTAGGTAAGGTAGAGTGAATTGGTCCGAAACTGAAATGCTACTTACATATTATGTTAAGTTTTATTTTGATTCTTCTCTAATGGTTGGGCTTTTTTAAAGTAGTGTTTTGTATTTGGTTGTTTCGTGTGTAATTGCTATTTCTTTTGTTAGCTTCATTACATGTTGCTGAAACAGGAAAGTGTGGTAGAAGCATTTCAAATGAAACACACAAATCATCTCCTGTAGGCTATGATGGAGATAAAGCATGGCTCATCCCCTTAAACAAGATTAAAATATAAAAAGCAGGTAGATAGACTTTATGATTTTACTTATTCAGTTCTTCCTCTGTAAAACACATCCCATCCAGCAAGCCTGCATGGAACAACTGGGCTTCCAGGTTACCTCATCTCCTTCCCTGTTGGATTAATTTGGTTCTTATCAGTTCATTAAATACAGCCCACTTCTTTCTGTCTTGGGAAGGATTTTAACAATTTTGACATCCTCTTGGTTTCCCAGTCTAATTCATATTTATTCCCTTCCTTTAAGCCAATCACTCTCCTTTGGGCTGCATGTATTTTCATTCCTCTGTCTATTCAAGTTTCAAAACATCAGTCTCCTTCTGGAGCACTGAGAATATTTTGAGATTTTTTCCCCCTCAAGTAAGCATCCCTTGTCATTACAGAAACTGAACTTTTCCAAAAATTCTACTGCTGTTTTATTCCCTCAACAGATAAAACATCAATCTTGCATAGACTTACAGAAGGTCACCCAGTTGCTGCATTATACACAAACACAAAAAGGATTAGCATATTAAATTATAAGTATTATTTCAAAGGTAATAACAAACTCTAGATATTTATTAAAATTTCAATACCTCTACTCTGGTATCAAATTTCATTATGGCATTGGGTCTGAAATGTATCTTGATTTCAGTGAGGCCTCCTACAGGTACTACACCCTGAACAGGAAAGATAACCATTCCAGGAATAGGGCTGGCATCAAGAACCTACCAATAAAAGATGTATTATAAAACCTAGGTTCTAGAATTCTGCTGCAAATAAATAAGCTTACTTCTTTCCAACATTGCTGATAAAATAAAGTAGAAATGTACAAATCTTTTTCATTTCCGTAACTTGTTTATATCATACTTTTAACACAAATTAACAAATATACATACAGAAAGATACTGAAATAAATGGTTTATAAAACACATTAACACAAATATGAGAATAAAGAAGAAAATAGAAGCAATTGCTAGCAGGAAGATGCCAAAGTTGGGGGCCAATGGAACCTCCCATTGAAGGAAATTCCAGAACCTTGGAACAACCACTGAGAAGGCTGTCTCCCGTGTCCTCACCAAATATGGCTGTGATGGTGATGGGTCAATCAGAAAACCCTCCTCTGAAGATCTTAAAACTCAGGAAAGCTCATATAAAGAAATTATTATTAGTAGTAGTATCCCTCTTTCCCCCCAAAACTGGGACTCATAGTGATAATAAGAAAATAAGGTTTTTCATATAGTCTGGAACCAGTCTGTATAGGGTCCAGACTATCCAGACAAAAACTTGACAGATCTCACTTGAAATAATTTCAGATGTTGTTCTACCATTCGGAAGGACTATTCTGGGCCATCTACTAAAGATGGACCAGCAAGCAAGGCCTCTGATGCCCATCTGGTGAAAAATAGCCGAAACAGGTTTTTAAAAATGTTAACTTCATTATTAAAACTGGGCCCAGAAACAAATTGTCAACCAATGTAAAGGTGTAGTATGTTCTAATCACCAGATACTTTCAGCATTCAGATGGCCACATTTTGTGCCAGTTATAGTTTCTAAAAATTTTAAAGGCTATCTCAAATACAGCAGTGCTTCTCAGGCTATCTGACATGGCAGACCAGCAGTGGGGAGGAGGGGGGGTTCACAATGTGTCATGGATTGGTAACATGTCCAAGGTGCTTCTTTCATTCCCAGAAACAAATCACCCTACAAACCACCACTTTGAGTAGCACTGGCACAGAGAACATTTAAAAGGTCCAGTCTGAATGTAACTGATCCATGCATGCCTGAGGCTAAGGGGCGAAACAGACACCGCACACACCCCAAGATGCCCGGAAGTTGCACTGGCACTCAGACATGGGCTGGCTTCCAGGCACTCCAGCAGCATGCATTTACACACCATACACCACCGGAACAGCTTGAAGCCACCCATGGGCCTAGGCGGGTTGGGAAAAGCCACATTTCTGCCAGCTGCAAGCCAAATTAGGACTACGGTGTATGTTCGCTGAGGTCCCAATCCATCTTCGGAAGGGGTAGCTTCAAGCTGCCCCTTCAGGGCCATCTGTTTCATTCCTTAGTTTACTTTCTCTAGGTAGGGCCACATCCAACAAGTCAATCTGTAAAAAACACTCCTAGCCAGCAACATCACCTGGGAATCCAAGGACAATCTGTTTAATATGGGCACTTTTTTGACAAGTAAAATTATTATGGTAAGAAATCCGGTTCTTCCAATCAGACTTGATAGCTAATACTAAGTCTGTCAGTGGAGAGATTCCCCTGCCTCTAAATTCTATTCTCACAAGGTTTATCAAGAGTGCTTAACTATGGACCAGTGTGATCTTTCCCTTTACTTTTTGCTGCAGGTGGCAACAGCAAGTGGTCCACAGTGCTGGTTAGAGTGAGTGAGATTATGAACTAATAGATTCTAGTGAGGTTCCCTGAAGGAAATTTGCTTCTTTGAACACTACTGGTAGTGCCTCCTTCCTCAGGGCAGAGTCTAGGAGGCTTTCTCTCCTCATTATTCATGCCAAGAACTCCTGACTTGACATGGGCTCACTAAAACTTTTCCAGTTGCAGTGCTTTCAGTGGGCTGAAAGTTTGGCTTGTAGGTTTCAGTTTCAGGAATTTGCTTGTGGTCTGCAGGGTCTTTATTTGATAACAGGAGAAGTGATTGCCAGATTTTTTCTTTTTCCCCCCCTCACAGTCTTGCTGTAAAGCAGCTTAGAGACCACTCTTTGAATATAATAGCAATGTTTGTAGACTTGAGGCTGGTTTACTGAGCAGTAAACCTGCACAAATCCACTAATCACTTGAGGTATGTCTCACCTGAAAGTATGCATGGTTATATCCCAAATTTTGAAGAATGGCAGTCCTGCAAGTTGTTAAGTATAGAGGAGCATGGTTAAAGGTGATCCTCTGTTCTTTAAACTGAACGCTAGTGCAGCCAAGCTAAAATTGAGAAGAAAACAAACCAACATATTACAATCAATGCACATATTCCAGCACACATTTAATTTTTTTTAACTTTACAGATATCAGGCAAGAATATAGGCATGAATAAAAACAGACTACTTATGTGAAATGAAAATGAATGTAAAGAGTACCATTCAGAATTTTTTTAAAAAAAGTAACTCACCACTAAGTAGAGAGACATCTGTTTAACCTCAGCTGAAGTCATGACCTCAATACATATATGCTGACAGTCTTAGTAAAATATGACTGACATTCAGCACCAATTTGACACTTAAGTGGAAAAGCATCAGTTACAGCTCAGATATAGGATGGATGACATCTGGCTTAACAACAGGAGTCTGAGTAGACCACAAGCTGAACATGGGTCAACAGTGTGATGCAGCAGCTTTAAAAGCCAATATGACCCCAAACTGCATGTATAGGAGTGTAGTGTCTAGATTGAGGAAAGTAATAGTGCCACTCTATTCTGCTTTGGTGAGACCTCACCAGGAATACTGTATAGAGTTCCAACTGCTACAATTAAAGAGAGATATGATCAAGTTGAACCATGTCCAGAGGAAGATGACCAAAATGGTGAAAGGTCTGGAAACCACGCCCTATGAGAAGCAGTTTAAGTCACTAGGTATGTTTAATATAGTGAAGAAAAGGTTAAGAGGTGACATGATAGCTGTGTTTAAATACTGGAAAGGCTATCATGTGGGAAAAGGAGCAAGCTTGCTTTCTGCTGCTCTATAGCCTAGGACACGGAGCAATGGATTGAAATTACAATTAAAGAGATTCCACCTCGTCAGGAAGAAACTCTTCTAGAACATGGCCACATAGCCCGAAAAACTCACAAAAAAACATAGATGCCGGCCATGAAAGCCTTTGCCTTCACAGTAAATGGTTCCTTTCTATGAAGCAGAGGTTAACAATGCTTAAAGTTATCATTTTCAGCCAGGGTTCATATTATAAAACAACCTATCACCCAAGAAAAATCAGAAAGAGAAAAACCTTACAGTAGCATATATTATTATTACCTTTGCAAAGCATTTTAGTTTAAGTGTTTTTCCTTGATGGACACACAAGCTGAATTCTCCTGTTGTTGGAGAAGAAAAACTTGGATGCCAGACTACTTCACATTCTAGGTCTTTACATGCTTCTACAGTTCCTAAATTAATACAGAAAGATAATAATATTATTGCTGCTAACTTCATAAATATTGTAGAGTACAAAAAGTGAAAAACTTATTTTAAATCCTTATTTCATAACTTTTTGCTAATCCTTTAAAAAAAAGATCCATGGCTATTTGCCATGTAAGGTTATGTGATTTTTGCAGCAATTGTGACTAGGAAGGAGAGATTTGGATCTCCCTGCATGTTGCAGTGCTGATTACAATTGCCACCGCTCCACCCGCTCCATATTAAGGATTTTATTTTTGAGGTGTAGAATACCCAGAGTAGAAATAAACAGAGTAGAAATAAGAAATACATGTCATCATATCAGGCAGTGTGATGGAATTCATTTACACCATCAGAGCTAATCTAAATTTTCCTCTGTGCTTGAGAGCATGGTTGGAGGTTGAAAACAGCTACATTCCCCTCCATCTCCACACACCACCATATGTCTCTTTTCTCATCCTTGAGGACAGAGTTCTGACTGCAATGTAGCCTTCACAGAAACCAGCCAACAGTTTAGAAAGGGATTTCTGTTCATTCTATGGTCCTTGAAATGATGTTCTTAGACTAGAGGAATGCCTTCTCATTCTCAAGTCTCCATTTTGAGATGGTCTAGTCCACAGCCACACAGCTGATTGAATTTTTGGTTTTTCCACACACATACCCCAAACCCTGTTTCTGGTACTGCACAAACTGATAAAGAGTTTGAGGGAAATCAAAAGTTTGCACACTCTTTTGTGTCATTATCTTTGTTCCTAATAAAGAGAATTGCCCAATCTGGGCTTTTTCCCTCATGGATCAACCTAGTTTTCCTTCCCTTAGTGTACTTTACCTTTCTCTGGGCATATGGAAAATGCTGTTCCTTCTTCTGTGATCATAGGCTTCCAGGTAAATTCTGCAGGGTGGTTTTTATAGTTGTATAGTGTGATTGTTGTTCTGAACCCACTTTCTTCTAAGAAGCTGAAGGCAGGGTGTAAAGTCACTTCTCTTGTAGATAGCTCCAAGGCAATCGGTACTATTTTTGCTACCACTAATACATGTCCAGTATGATGCTGATTTATTGTATATGTGAAAGATCTGTAATACAGAAAGTATTATCTTCATGACAGGATTCATTTCAATATCATCTATGCAATTATTAAAATGTAAAATAAAAAATCTTTTCAAATCTATGTGAAATACTGTGGATGTTAGCATGGCCAGGACTTCTTTTTCTGTCTTGAAACACTGAGCTTTGAAAAATACAGTGCTCTCTTTTTCCTGGGTGTTACTAGATTGATCTAGTATTTAAAAAATAGGCAACACATACAGGGGATGGGCAACTATCATGAGGTCAGGAACCAAATTTTATTCATTTCATCCTCCCCATTTCCCCAAGTTTTCAAAAATTTGACTGGAATTGGCCACCGGCTATCAAACTCATATATGATACATCACCATCTTTCCACCCAACTGCACTGACAGCTGCAAATGCATAGTTATGTTGCCTAAATAGCAAGTTTTAGTTCAACTGAAGTCAGTTACAGACTTGGTTCCTGGAATTCCTTTAAAAACTCTTCTTTAAATCTCATTTGGAGTACATCTACACTGTAGAAATAATGTCATTTTACATCACTTTAAGTGCTGTAGAGCCATCTTCTAGAATCCTTTACAAGGTCTTTAGCCTCCTCTGCTGATGCCTCTCAAATCTATAAATCTCAGGATTCTGTAGGATGGAGCCATGGAAGCTGTGGTGTCAAACTGCATTATTTCTATAGTGTAGATGCACCCTTGGTCAGGACAACATATATCCGCATAATTAATTTACAGAGAAATTTTGCACATTCCACCTCTTGAATAAACCTAGCACCCAAAGCAGCTGACAATAGACTTTTTAAGGCAAAACTAATCAGGGTAAAATCTGTTCAGCAACATATTAAAGGTATGTCCAGAGTCAGTCTGCAATGGAATGTGTTATTTTCAACATGTTTTTACTATTGTTCTGCAACAAGAGGCTTAAGTGTTCCTCTGACCTACCATGCTTTACTCAAATATTTATTTTCTATCAACTACATTAATATCTATATCAAGTAACAAATGAGAAGTGTTACTTTTGAAAGTTTCCTAGTTCGTCATTCTCAAACACAACTGGAATATGAGTCTTCGTATAAGGTGGCACAACATGAGACAAAGGGCTGGTCTGCTGCAATTCTTCACTTTTAATTTTTACTTGTATCCAGACGTGCACAGACAGATTATTTATGATATGCAGTTTCCTGGTAGAAGAAGAATGGACACAAACCTCTCCAAAATCAATGGTGGAGGGCCCTGGTAGAACCAGAAAGGAGCAAAAAGAGAAAAAAAACTAATTTGTAAATTAAGAAAAATATATAGCACTAATTTACTTTTGCATTAACTGACAAACCACAGTAAGTGCATATTATTCCTTTTCCTTCCCAAACTGAGAGGGACAGAGATTTGTGATTGGCCAGTAGAAAGAACAAGGCGAGAAGGAAAATGATGATACTGACCAATGAAAAATCAATTGTTTGACTTTTTGATTAGAAACCCCAATTCACAGTGTAATTTCTCTTCTCTTTCATCACTTGCTCTCTGGGATACCTCAACAAGGGCCAAACTGGCCATGAGGAAAAAGCCTTTGCCTACTCCATGTAGCATCATGTAGCACTCAAGCAATAAATGAACCTAAATAGACCATATGTGGCAGAGCGAACATCAGAGAGCAAAGGACTTTTATTTTAGTGAGTGTATGTATGGTACATGGTTAAATAAGTTTTCCATATGGTTTCAAGGCCATGTAGGTAAAGAAAAACAGTAACCCAAACCCATTTGAGATTTTAGCCAGTCAGTGATCACTGCACAGGGATAACTTGGCCTCTTAAGCACCTGATTTGGCCCTGGATTAAGGCTCAACCTATGCCAGCTCCAGGCTGATGCAGGTATTTTCTTTCTTATTGTTTTCAATTGGAAATAATTTTTTAAAAGCAATGTTCTGACAGGGAAAAGACTTAGAAAATAAATGCCTTCAACGTCAAGCAAGCCAGCAGGATTCTGGATGTGACAGAACATTTTTGATACAAAACTCTAGATTCATATCACATCTCTCTGTCCATCACAAAAAGTAGGAACCTTATTGTTACTTTTAATTTAAACCAATGCATGCTTTTTGTGTCAGCAAAATCAAATGTTTTAAGGTAGGAGAAGTCAAATCAGCAGATCATAATCTTACCAATAAATATCTGATGAAGCTGCTTTGATGTCAGAATTAAACTACAGTCTTCAATCTCTTGTTGAGAAGAGGGTACTGGATTTAGCCCTTCACTAACCTACAAAAACATCCAAAACAATAACCAGATACCAGGAGTCATTTGAAGGAGTCTTTGTTCAAATGTGTAAACATCGTATACAACTTATAGATTCACCATTGAAGCTCAGCAAACAAATAAAGAGAGAGGGAGAAAGTAACTTTTTCAGCACCATCCTTGTTAACTGTAGATTTTGCCAAAGGGAAAAATTTCCCAGTATTAAAATTCTGTGTAACTCTGCCATGTGCTAGTTTCCTCTCTCTGTCCTTTTATTTTGTGTGTCTCTTCTGTTTAGAAACAAATGGTGTAATCAAGGCTCAAAGGAAGATATTTTTGCAAGTGAAACCCTGCACACAACCTTGAACCTCACATCAAAAAAGCAACAACTAAACATTTAATCAACAAACAAACAAAACTCAACTGTCATATGCAGAGGTGTTCAGAAAAAAAAGACCCTGCAGGTTGATGCAAATTAACACTAAAGCCCCAATTTTATCCTCACTTTTTGTAAGTAAATCCCAAGGTTCATCATATAAGGGTAGTTTTAAGGTGTAGGTGTGTTTTAACTTTTGTATATTTTAATGTAATTTTATACTGTTTTTAGATTATTTTAATTGTTTTAAATTTTATAGTATGTATTTTATTTATTTTTAAAGTTTTTATCTGTGAGCCGCCTTGGATCCCTTCTGGGAGACAGGTGGCATACAAATGAAACAAATATATACATGAATAAATTATTAGTCTTCAGGTATGGGAATAACAGGAGTGAATTATAGTGTGTGTGTGCACGCACACATGCATTCAAGTTGCCTGTTGACTCATGGGGACCCCATGAATTTCAGAGGGTTTTCTTAGGCAAGGAATACTTAGGCAAGTGGTGGTTTTGCCAGTTCCTTCCTCTGAAATATAGCCTACAGCACCTGATATGAAAGTAGAAGCCCATTATATTTTCATCAACTATAAACAGGTCATATCCAAGTGTATTTAACTTACCTCTTTTTCTACTGATTTAGCTTTAGTTTCCAGTAGCTGTTGACTGGTCAACAAGTTACTTCCACTTACACAAGTCATATTTTCATCCAATTTCTCTTGTGGTAAATCTTTTACCTTTGGAGACTTTAATCCAGATGCTGGATTTAACCCTATGTCCACAGGATTATTAAGTATTTTAAAGATCCTACCCAGAGGGAGTATACAAAGAAAAGTGGCACTCAGTTATGAAGCTAACAAATCTAATTCAGTAAAATGTCTGACAGATGTTTTGATTAGCATTTCAAGAAGATATTTTAATGAAAGGTGGGGAAAAGCTCTCAAAATGAACGTTTTGCTAAACCTACATTGAAAATAATCACAGGTGCCCAATTTTCAGTTCTTCAATGATTCATGACATATATATTCCAGAAGCAACTTTCAGTAGGTACACTGCGATGTGGAAAGCATGTACATCACATGCTTATCATAAGAGCACATAGCTTGACTGAGACTGTTCCTAACTTAGGACACTTCCCTCTCCTGAAGACCTATTAACATGCATACACACACACATCTAAAAACTCTCAGGCATTCCTGCTTAAAATCCTTATATAGTCTTGGGCCTTTATCACACTAGGGGAGATCCCGCAGGAAAATAGGAGTTAAACGCAATTATTCGGGGAGTTTATCACACCAGAGACTGCTCAAGTGAAATAATGCAAAGTTAATCCAAATGCAAAGCAGAGAAAACCGGCAGCTTTTGTACTGCCAGTTTTCTCTGCTTTGCATTCAGATTAACTTTGCGTTATTTCACATTAACTGCGACGTCGTGTGATAAACTTTGGGCATTTCCAGGTTTTCTTTGGTTAAAATCTAGTTTAACTGCCATTTTCCCACAGAATCTCGCTAGTGTGATAATCTCCTTGGGCCAAAGGATTTCTTGCCTCCTTGTGAATAGTATGAGGAAATAGCTGTGTGGGTCATCCAAGATGATGTGTGGGTCATCCAGGAGCCTGAATACATATGTCAAATGAATTAGTAAGCACTTATTCTCACAGTTCATAACTTCACTGAACACATACTACACACATTCCAGTAATATTTGAAACTCTGAATGTCATCTATTTAGGCTTCCTTGTTCTCAACCCCACTCAGCTATTTAAAATTACTCTCTATGATCTTTATCACACCACACCATTATACCATCATAGCAGTAGTTTGGTCTCGCTTTTGGCTGACCCTTATGATACATCATGGTTCTCCCAATGCTATTGTGCTATACAGTGATTGGGAAATGTGATTATTTTTCTTATACTGAAAATAATCCGTTATTGACTCTTTTTCTTGATATGATTCCATAACCAGTTTGAATATAATGTCTCTTTCTACTTCATTGTGAGGATGATCAATTAGTGGGTGCAGTGTGGATGTGGTCAGGTTGTCTTCCTTGGGGATGCCCAAGGAAATTTTCAACAGGCAAACCTCAAACTTCTAGTCCCTGAGCGACCTCCCAAGAGAATAGCTGTGGTTTCTGTGGTCTACACGCTTCAAGATCTTTTCAGATTTTTAATGTACATAGTTCGCTCCTATAGTGCAATAACATCTGCAATCCTGACCAATTAAGCTTTATAGATGCATGGGTGTATTTTCCAAAGATTTATCCACAGCTTTTCTGTAGTACCATACACCAGTGTTACCAGCACAGCATTACTTTTAATACATATATATAATATAATTAAAATAATAGCATAACAAAACTATGCCACCATGCTGTAATAGCATTATTAAGACTTAATGAGTACAAGTAAAGAGTTTTTTGAACCAAACAACCTGAAGCAATTGATTAGCATGATGAGCACTTTTGTTTTTCACAGGAGGAGATATCAAAAATGGAGGTGGGGTGTAGTCTGTTTCTCTTCCTGTGGCACCTCTCACAATGAGAGATTTGGGCAGTACTGGATGTGCCATAATGACATCACACCATAACAGTGTTATTATGGATATATATATATAAGCAAATCAATCACAAAGCACAAGGTGACGCCAATGAGATGGTGATCAGAGCACTGGTGCATATGAAAAAAAAAACTATCCAAATCACATTGTTACAGTGCAAGTGTAGCAAGGGTATGTTACACAGCATAACAGTCAGCTAGCGTGGCAAGTACAGCTGAAGCAGTTTTTGAATGGTGTAACTGGCATAACAGTGTAGTGTGATAAGAACCATTTTTAAGCTATGTTTCAAATATATTGGACAAATTACAATGTGTAGATCTTTTTAGAAGTTTAAAATGGGGGATGAAACTACAAAAATATGAATTTGCAGAGTGTTCTAGAGTTATAGAATTTAGATAGTTTAAATGGAAGAAACATTTACCGAGCAGCTTTTTTATGGAAACGACGCTGTCTTAAACTTTTGATATAATGTGCATAGTAATCCTTATTTGCTTGATTTTCCAGTTCTTCATATACTGTGTAAGAAAATTCTGGATCCACATAATTGTATCTGGGGACCTTTGTGAAAATAGTCCTAAATATGTAAAATGAAAAGCAATTTCATTAATTAATGGATTATTTAAGTATGCACTGAACATAGAAGACTTTACTGTTTTTCCTATATGAACAGATTTTTGTACCACTCTCCCCGCCCAGGTTAGACAAAACACTGACATGGATCAATTAAGATATTTAACATTATAGACAATTTACAGCTACAAGTTATACTTATATTACTACCTGTAATCCTTATGTAACTCAGCAGGTCTTATGCTGGCTGCACGATCATTAGGGAGAGCAATTATTGTGTTGCTCATGTTTCTACTGATTTGGTGAGCATGAATTTGGGTCCGATTCGATTTAAGTAGTGCTACTGGTGTGATATCACTGTGTTGATCCACCTTGTTAGCTATAAACACTCCTGTTGCATTGGAAATCAATGGCTTTAAACCTTGGTTAGGTTTTAAAAGGGGGAAAAACACATTACTGTTGTTATCATTTATTCCTTCAGATTATACAATACTTGATCCTTAATTACAACATTATTTTTAATAAGAAGGATAAATCAAATTCTAATGCTAGTTATATAGATATTTTACAGGCCAAGAAAGAATATTCCTCAAAAAAGGTGTTATTATGTGCCTTCAAGTTATTTCCTACTTGCGGTGTCCCTAAGGTGAACTTATCACAGGGGTTTCTTGGTCAAATTTGTTCAGAAGGGTTTTGCCTTTGCCTTTCTTTGGGCTGAGAGTGTGTGACTTGCCCAAGATCCCGAGTGAATGTCCATGGCTGAGCAGAGATTCAAACCCTGGTCTTCAGAGTCACAGTCCAATGTTGAAACTGCTATAGCACACTGGCTTCAAAAAACATGAGAATATATCAAAATGGATCCAGTCTTCAAAAATTTATATAGGAGACCAAATGAAACAAAAACAAAGATAAAAAACACCAAGAATGGAGTATATGAAACAAAATCTAAAAAACACCTGGGCAACCAAAATGCACAGGAAAACTAGATTAAAGTAAATGTAGCTATTATTGCTACAAAACTTGTTGTATTTTGTCTGTATTATAAATTTTATCCCATTTTAACCTCCCAAATAGGGCCCCAAACTACTTGTGGATGTAACATAACCAAGTTTTAATTATTTCATTAAACTGTTTTAAATATAAATTACTTTATATATTCATGTAAAAGTCTAGAAATTTTAGCCAAAAAATTGGCTCAAAAAATCTGAGTTGACTTATCCACGGGTCAATGTAAGTACAGTACCTTAACTCTTATTAAAATAGAAACCATCAACTGGTGAAATGTAATCTGGAAGCACTGACCCCTCTTTCATCCATCCATCCTTAAGTGTGAACACAAACAGTTCACACTTAAATTGCCTCCTGCAATTTATGTTCTTTGACACTGTCTTCCTTTGCTTCATCCTTCAGATCCTTTGTTATATGACCCTAAGTCTTACTCTTGACTTATCCACAGGTCATATCAAAATCCATCTTTTTGGACCCAAAACTTGCCCTCGACTTATATGTGCTAAAGCAGTAAGACCTTCACTTTTCCAAAATGTGCTCTAAATGTTGAGGATAGAGCAGATACTAATTATATTGAATCTACACAGCTCAAATTCCAGACAAAAATATTCAAAGTCTCAGAGCTAATATTAGGCATACCAAACTACAGTCGGGCCCCCAACTTTGCAGGGTTAGCACACAGCTTCCTCCCAACAAAAGTGAAAAAAACGTGAATAGAAATAAAGAGAAATAAAAATAATAAATACTATTTCTTTACCTCAGAGAACAAATGCTATTTCTTTACCTCAAATTGCACTAGAGGACCTAGAGATTCCTAGAGAGAACATATTAATCAACTCTGTGACGCATCAAATCTTGAAAGGGAAATCAGCAAATGTGGTTGGCCAAGTGCAAATATATTACACTGTACAATCTGTTTTCCTACCACAATCTATTCAATCTCAAGGGCTTAATTCTAGTTCCAAGCAAATATAAGCAACAATAAGTGTTTGTTGTTGGACTAGATGTATGTGTTGAACACTGAGAGACCAGGGTTCAAATCCCCCCCCTCAGCCATAGAAACCCACTCAGCCATGACTCTCAGCCTCAGAGGAAAGCACTGGTAAACTTCCTCTGAATAAATTCTACCAAGAAACCCCTGTGATAGGGTCGCCTTAGGGTTGTCATAATTCAGAAATGACTTAAAGTCATATAACAACAAACAACAACAAAATACACATGATCTCAACAGCAAAAATGAACTATGGAAGTAAGACCTTAATCACATCATGTAAAAAATACTTTAAAAAAACCAAGTTCTAATTAAATTGCTTTACCAATACTGAGTACAGTACAGTGCTCTACCTGGTTTAGATTAACTGAGATCCAAAAAAGCATTCTGTGTATACAAAAGCTTTTTCTTCTTAAATTAATTCACCATAACTACAAAATTATTTTTTAAGAGCATCCACATCCAAATTCAAGATACCATTTGGCAATTAAACATTAAAACTTTTCTAACAGGAAATCAGTATGCTGCCTCAGTCACTTGACTTATCTGTAAAACTGTAACATTAATTGCAAAATTCCTTTTTGAACTCAGATGTTCCAATCAAAGTTTGGGTGCTCTTTTCTTTTAAAAAGTGGATCAGAAAAAAAATAATATTAAAAAATGAGAAATAAATAAATATAGTGTGTATTTGTATGGAATATGTACGTGCATCTCTCTGAACACTGGACCAAATTTTACTTTTTGAACAAAAAATAATAATCACGCTCTTTTCAGCATGGATTGCATTCTAAGCTATAAAGGATAACTGAGACCCAAGTAGGGGTTATGCAGCCCTCCACATGTTGTCATGCTAAAACTCAAACAGCTCCAGTAATGCTGAAAACTGCAGAGCAACAACATCTAGAGGACCACAGCTTTACCACTTTTGACTTAGAGAAACTGTTAAATAAGTGAAAACATCACAATTATATATTTGTCCCAGTTACTGTTGTATACTCTATCATGAAACCATGAAAAGACAAGTTAATGTTTGCTGGAAAACCAACTTCAGCTGGAATCCTGTTGGTTAGTTTCAGTTAGAGTAACTCCATTCATTCTATTGTTGAGGTGAGTCAAATGCTGAGACTAATGCTGAGATGCATAATATGTAGGCCCCTTGTATCTCCAAACAGCTAGTGAACCTACCACTTTCTACCATTTTCTGACATCCAAGATAAACATTTTCCTTGGAAACAGACAAGTGGATGGACAGTCAGGGGGACTAGTTTCTCAAACAGTTCAACTGAACATTGAAAAATAAGTCCAAAACGCACTGCAGAAATAATCTAGTTTGAGGCCGCTTTGACTGCCCTGGCTCAATGCTTGGGAATTCTTGGAACTGTAGTTTTGTGAGACATTTAGCCTTCTCTGCCACAATAAACTACAGTTCCCAGGATTCCCTAGCACTGAGCCAAGGCAGTTAAAGTGGTTTCAAACTGGAATATTTCTGCAGTGTGTTTTGGACCTTTCTCTCAAGTGGTACTGATATCTCAGTCACTTACTCAAGGGCCCCAATTAATTTTTATGGTGAGTACAAGCTTATATCTGCAATTTCTCCCCAAAAAGATAAAAATATTGTTTCAGAGACATTAAACGTTTCTTTTTCTCAATAACTTACCAGGGTTGGTTTTGAGTACAACTTTATTAGCTATAGACTTGCAATGACCAAAAAAGGATAATTGTATCTGATGAAAAGGCTGCATTTTCAGAGTGAACAAGTTGTCTTTCATTACCACTGGACCAATGATATCTACCACCTGCTTTACTGAAAAGGGTCCTACGTGATGTGGGACAAATGAAAATATCACATCCTAAAAACAAAAACACAGAAATTCATTAAGATACTTCAGGCAAGGAAATGGAAGGCATTAACAGATTACTGACATTTTTAAAAGTGATATCATGCTTTTTCTGTTGTTTCTTTAAATCATCAGATGTGTAATTCCTATCTTTCAAATAATGGCTTTTATTTTAAGAAGTGAAAACCTACCATGTAGTTTAACCATTTACAATATGTAAGCAAATAACGTTATACATTTTAATCCCACTGTTCAGCCTCACAGGCTGCTGACTGTCATATACAATATATACAAATATGGACCCTTACAATTATAGTAAGGAGAAGCTAATATTGAAGACAATGATTACTCAGAAGTAATAGGAATAAGACGACAAAAATTCAGATGGCTGTAGGAATGGTAGACAGTGCTGCTTAGATGTTCAGTAAAAGCATTCTAAAAAGGTGGACTCTGGTGAAAGAAATCTACAGCACAATATATATATATAGAGAGAGAGAAAAATTCAGAGATGTGGGAAAGCAATGAAGAAAACATAATTGGGAAATGAGGGTGGTAGAAGATAAGCTGAATAGGACTGGAGGGAGAAGAAGAAATACAAACAGAAGCACTCAACTTTGTAAGCAACGTTTGATGTGAAGCTTAACAAGGAACAACATAAGGAAAAGAATAATGACCAGTACACCATAAACAAGTTATACTAGAGGTATTATCTTAATAAGTACTAATAAATATAGTAAAGGGTAGTCAGCACAGGTGTAAAAAAAGAATAAAATACTGCTCACTTATTGTGAATGTTCAGAAGACAAACCCACACAGCATGGATTTTCCTAAATACCCCTCAGAGAAAGACAGGAGTCACATGACCTAGCAGATTTCCCCCCCCTAAAGTCACCTTAGACCTTGGTTTCTGGTTCTTTAATGGCAGGACATAAGAACAAGATGCCTACAACTTATTGAGAATGTACAATGAAAGAAAAACACAGCAATGTCAGATCAAATGTAAAAATTCTCCAGCAATCACCTTCATGGGCAAATGTGGATTGCTCCTCTCTATCTTACAAGAACAGACATTAATGGCAAGTGACCAATATTCCATTCTCTGATTAATGCAAAAGACCAATCTACACAGATTGGATGTGTCCAATCCCAGAAACCTTATAGCTGAGATGGTTCCTATGCACTCAGTAATTACACCTTTCTTCCAAAAACTGTCTCTGCTGACTTCAACTTGTCTAATCTGTAACAACTGAGAAAGATGGCTAGGGTACTCCAGACCAGATCCCGACAGACCGAATGCAAAATGGCATTAGTTGAAAAAGTCACTGTAAATCCAGCCAAATGTTAATGCTGAGTGCCCTTGTAATTTTCACCTACCCCATGCCATCAAAATTCAGACACTAATTCATTGTGCCGATGCAGATTTTATTTAGTTGTTTCCTTTAATTAATTTTGTTTATAATTTTTCATATACATACATTATGTATGTGCCAATACAGATTTTGACAACAGCTTATCTAAAGAAACTGAAACAAGGACAGCATCTGAATGTCCAAACTCTCAAGTCCTTCTGTGCAAGACAGGAATAGGACAAAAGAAAATCAAACTACTATGAGAGAAGTGAAAAGGAGAAAAGACTTTAAGAAAAAACAACAAGTCTGACCTCAGCATCAAATGGTCTTTGAAGAAAATCCAAAGATTGCACCTAAGAAGCCAATCTCTCAGATAATCTTCTAGCAGAGGTTATTGTCTCTAAAATCTTAAATGTCAAAAATTTGAGAAGAAAGTATTTATAAGCTTAAAAGATTCCAAGAAGGAAGTCAATGCTGTCACAGGATTCAAAAGAAAGCCCTTCATAGAAAACACGTGATATGCTGATAGAAGGCGAAGGAAGCTTTTCTGGTACACAAAATCAACAAAAGAGCTACAGCCTGCCTCCTTAAGGTGTTGAGACACAGGAGATTATCACACCAAGGCCAATTCAGCAAAAAGTACTCAAATGAAAAGAAAAAGGAACAGCAGTGCTATAGCGCTCAATAGTTTCACACACTCTCACTTTTGCACGATTCTGAAACTTAAAAGCCAAAGAATAGCACAATTGCTTTTCGTGCATACTCATGAATGAATCATTAGTACACTGATGATTTTGCATATGCAGCCTTGCCTCCTGCAATCCATTTAATCCTGGTTTGCTTCCTGCAGTCCCTTTGAAGTTTAAAGATCTCAGGTTGCTTGTTTATTACCGTTCCTTTCTAACTGTGATAAACGTGTTGTAAACATGCTGCGTCTCAAAAATCAGCTTCACAAAAATCATCTTTTGCTTTTGCTTTAACAAATCTCCCCTTCCATTCCTCCCCCCACCTTCATTGCCCCCAGTCAAATAGAAGGGAAGGGGAGAAATCAAGGCAGTGGCAGAAAATATATAAGAGGAAAGACTGTAAATAAAAGGGACATTGTAACAAATTGTAACACTGCAACAAAAGAGGCATTTAAAAGTAAAAGTGAACAGTCACTTTAGTCTAAAGATCCCTGGTTGCTTCCTGCAGCCCATTTAAATTTTAAAGATTGCTTCCCCAATCGCACTTCAATCACACTAATGAGAAGCCATTCACAGGAATTCCCAATGAATGGTTTGTTGCTTGAGCATTGCTGGTTATTCCTGGGAGAAGCCTCGATTGAGCACATTGTCATCTGAAACTCTTTTGTGCGACTGTGCAATTATCACGGCATTTTGCCTTTTCCATCCCCTTTTTCCCCGTTGTGATAATCTCCAAAATCCCAAATCTGGTCCAGCCAAAAAGAAAAAGTAAAAAAAATAATAAAAATGAATCCCCTGAAGTGTACCAGTACTGCTATAAAATCTTGGAACAGACCATGGGAACTGAGGCAAGGACAAATGAAAGAACTCTGCACTGTAAATGCCTATTATTAATAGGTGCATCTCAGGGACCTTCAGAAGTTTGGAGATGTTAGAAAGTGGAGCTAAAAGATAAGCATCTGTTAAATGTGTTGAAGCTAAACTGTCATTCCGGTGGAGAGCCATTTGAACGTCATGAAGGGTTTCCATATGAAGATAGAACAAAAGCATTCAGGAAATAAAGATCTAGAATGGAATAAAAACCTCATGCATGTTCATAAACAATAAAAAAAGACTGAATAGACTACAAAGAATAGTTCTGGAGAGGCCAATATGTCAATGGATTAGATGAGCAGAAGGGGCTGTACTGCTTGCTCCACTATACTTTTCTTCACTTTTGACTTGGAGACTGAGGGGGAAAGAAATGTTTTGGTTGGTGCCTGACTATTTTAAATCATATACACATCAGTGAAAACCTGAAATACCCACTAATTTGTTGTTTTTGTGCTCCAGACACAAGCAAACAATACAGGCCCACGTCCCACAGATGGAGTCTCACTATCAATATTGTTACATGCCATGCCTTAAAGATTGACTGGGACCCCTTCTAACTGAAGGTAAATTGCATTGTCTATAATGGAACCTGGATCTATTTTGGATTAAATGATCTTAAATTTCTTGATATTCCAAATCCTTTTGATGAACAAAACAAAGAGGAAAGCAAGTCAAAGTGCTTGTTTTCTTTGCCTTCCTTTTTAATTGCCACTGACATGGTTGTCTTTTTATCCTTTGTTTCTACTAATATTTTTGCAAGGTATCATCCGTAAAGAAGAGACTACCCTTTAGGTGTGCTATAATCAGATTAGCCCTGGTGTTTTGTCCAGGTGTTTAGCTCATAAAGATCTGAGAACCACAGTGGATGCTGTTACAAAACAGGATAGAAGTGAAACAGAATCTTGAGTAACATCAGGTACAAACAACCAAGACGATTCAAAATGTTTTGGACGACAACAGCTCTAGCAAGGAACAATCATAGAATCATAGAGTTGGAAGAGACCACAAGGGCCATCCAGTCCAACCCCCTGCCATGCATACTGATGTTCCTGCACTAACTACCAAAGCTAAAGCTTCAAGAGACCTCTCAAAAAGTTTTCCAGCTTTCTGTTCTGAATCTCTACAAAAATGATCCTCCTCTCCTGTGACAAAGAATTATCCTCATCTTTTATTTACCACAAGAAACTTAAAGTCATCTGTGGTTTTTTGTTCAATGTATACAAAGCTCCTGCACAGCTATATGCAATTTTCCACCATGAAGGGGTTTGCCCATTCTGATGATAGCAACATTTGGATAATCGTAGGAAAAGATACCTCTTCAGTAGAGAACAGAGTTTTTCTGAAGACTAAAGGTTCTCTCTTACTGGCATCCTATAGAACTGAATCAGGCTGTTTGTAATCCTGCTTAAGCCTGGATGAGCAATAACTTTAGACAGAACAGGAACAAAATGACTATTATTAAATAGTCTATCAGAAGATGCATTCACATTTCCCAGAATCTAAGCCTTCATCCTCTTCTTTTTTTCTGGCTCAGAAGAGTGCAGAAGGCTATGCTGCCTTAACATTTCCCATCAGTATCCTCAGAGGAATTAATCCTCACAGACTTCCAAAAATAAGCAAGGGTGAAAGAGCTTTATGCTTCCTTTTCAATAAAAATAAAACCCTCTCCTGTATACTTCAACATTTTTAATTCAAAAACATACATTTTCACCATATCTTGAGGAGAAGCAGATGCCAAAAAATGAACATTAAATACCAAGGCTATCTCTTTTTGAATATTTAATACAAGTAAAGACTGCTGTTCTCCCTGCTACTGGGAGCCTTGCCCCATTTGTGATTAAAACTGTACTGCTAGTTCTGACACTATAGCCTCCTAAATGTTTTCTTTCAAAAAATCAACATCCATAGAACATTTATAAGCCAACTTGTCACGTATAATTGAGGGAAAATCTAGCAAACAAATTGCATGCAAATTGGTTAGGAACACCTGACCTTTGGGGCTGTCTAACTTATCATCCCATTTGGAGTTAGAACATACTGTATATTCAACGAAAAATGTTGAAAATTAGGTTATACGTAATTCATTAGGAACTAGGGGGAAAAGCCCTCTGTAAAACAACATTAACAAATTGTTTGTCATACCTGAATAGAATACAAATGTGTTGTTTGATGCAACCCTATTAGAAACCATTGTATTAGTTTGCTGAGACAGAAAGAATAGAAAAGGTAGAAATAGCAGATTGACTCTGTTCAAAATAGTATCTGTGCCAAAATCCTGAAGGAAATTCTAATGGTAGGTGTTATGCCCGCCAAGGAAACCAAGACTGCAAATTTGTCCTTTTTTGAGGAAGACTTAAGATGTATATACACTGCACAAATAATGTAGTTCAACACTTTAACTGTGATGGCTCCACCCTACAGAATCCTGGGATTTTGTGGTTTTGTGAGGCACCAGCATTCTTTGGCAGAGAAGGCTTAAAGACTCCATAAAACTACAATTCCCAGGATTCCACAGGATGGAGCTACAGCACTTAACATGGTGTCAAACTGCATTATTTCTACAGTGCAGATGCACCCCTAGGAGGAAGAAGGGAAGAGATCTGGATTACTGAAAACATGATACTTCTTTTTTTAGTTAAACTTTTCAGTAGTTTCATTTCTTATTCCAGCTCTTGCTCATACTACTGTTCGTTCCTTGACTCTACTGGATGTGTTGAATTTCCTCTGCTGTTATCACTGTTGCTAATGAAAATACTCTTTTTATTGCACCCACTTAAGATATAGGGAAGACTGCACAGGTGGACATTTGAATGCTTCTGAATGCTCATCACTAGTCTGACAATGAAACTGTAGAACTCATATCTTCTCAAGAGTAGAACCATTTGTTTTCACATTAGTCAACTGATCAGACTGACTTCTTTGCTTTAGTAGGATCATGCATTTGTTCTTACCCAGATCCAGAGTCAAAAAGAACAAGGAATAAAATGAGTGTACACAGTAAACCAAGTGGGGTATTTTAAACAATTGAAAAAATATCAGTGGAGCAAAGTATAGAGATAAGAACAGAAGGAAAACTACAACAGTAACAGCAGCAACTTGGGACTAGATAGATTTTTTTTAAAAAAGATCTGCATTCTGAGCAAGGAAAGAGATAAAAAACTGAAAAGCAGAGAAATTAGTCTTGCGGGAGAAGAAACAATCTGTCAGGTTGTGTGACTCCTACATGAGTTATTCAGGCTTTGGCTTATAGACCATACACTCTGACCCTGAACTACACATTATATTACTCTGAAAGAAAAGGAAAACACAAATGTGGCTAATGCTATGTGCATCTGTGACAGAAAATAAATTCTCAGTTATGAAGGGATGGATGGGTGAAGGAAAAACAATATTTAGAAACTGTCTTCATCACATTCTGCTTAAGACATGTAAGATATTTGTGCATTAAGAAACAAGATGCAAAGTATCCTGTACTGAGCAAAATAATTCTCTCCATTTTGTTTTTATAAGTGCCCCCCATTAATTCACTTTAACATTGTTATAGTAATATTACTTTAAATCAGTAGTTAATTTATAATATAACATTGCACAATTGTTCCTAAGTACCACATATACTGGTGTACAAGCTTAGACGTTTTAATCAAAAAACAACCCCAAAATACTGGGTCAATTTATCCATGAGTTAATGTAAGTACAGTAGGCTCACTGTATCCACAGGCTCAGGATTCCCAGATTTAATCAACCGCAGATTCAAGGCAGAGGCATCCCCACCTCAGCCTCTTCTTGTGTCTAGCATGGCTTGGTGAGTGCCTGTTCCCTTCCTCATGGGGAGCCTTTCTCTTTTTGGGTCCCTGCAGCTTAGAGGCGACAAACCCCTGCCCACTTCTGCCTTGCAATGGAATCAACATAAGCACTGCATCTGGGCGGCTGATACACTCCCCAGAGGTGAGGCAGAAATGGTGCCTCCCACCATCCCAGCACTGCTCTGCATTGCCTATGACAAAGGCAGCCCAGGTTCCCTCTTTGGGAAGGATTCAGCAGTCACAATGACAGCAAGGGATGTCTTTCCCCTCAACCCTGCTCAAGCTCTTAGAGTTCTCTGTTTGTTTTGTCGAGCAAACTGGATTTTAATTTTTTTTACCCTCCCCACACCCAAAAAGAGAAAGGCTTCTCAGGACGAGAGGAGCAGGTACCCACTAGGATGTTCCATTCCCAGTCTGCCTCCCCCCTGCACATTCTTTTCTCTGGTCACCCCCACTTTTGTTACATGCCTATAAGTTTAACTCTTGATTTATCCATGAGTTATGTCAAAATCTATCATTTTGGTCTGAAAACCTGCCCTTGGTTTATACATGAGGTCAACTTATACACGAGTGTATACAATAAGTATCTGACAAATTCTACATAGAATGGAAGAAAAATATATAGTACCTGGGTAGATTTTGGTTTTATTTTTCCCTTTTCAGGACAAATATTAAAATGTGCAATCTTACGGAAAATATATGACACTGGAAGAGCACCACATTCATTTTTGAGTGAACAAACAATATCTGTATGTTCACCCATGTAACACTCCATAAAATTAACAACAGGTCCTGGGATGAACGTCAGCATCACTGGAAGTCCTGAGCCTCTCAAACCCAATTCAATTTGATGAGGATTATTGGCTGCAAAAGAGATTGAGACAAAAGAATATTGTCATGTCCTATGGGAAGCATGTGACCATGTGTACACATTACTATATACATAGAAAATGATAGTCTGTATACATCTTTCCTCTTATAAATGATTATCTATACAGAGAGTACATTAATATAAGCCTGTTACTTCCAGAAGGCTTAAAGCAGATAACAATGAATTATAATTCATGATTGCACATAAAATCCCCAATTATGATTTTTTCATACAATAATGTTTTTGTAACACCCCAGCTGCTGGATCATAAGCATAAACCTAGCATCTAAAAATGATCCAGACAAACAGATAATATACCACATGCAAAAAGGAAATTGAGAAAAGTCCTCAAAAGGACTTCTAGCAGTGACCAAACATTAGAAATAGATGAAACTCTGGATAAAGGCATATTTTATTGCTGTTGTTGTTAAATGCCCTTGAGTTGACCTAGCCTCAAGACAACCCTGTGAATGAGACATCTCCAAGACCTTCTATCCTTGCAGGCTCAGACCTGTGGCCTCTCTAATTGAGTCTAACCATCTGACATGCAGTTTCCTTTCTTTCCACTGCCTTCCACCTTTCCTAGCATCATTGCCTTTTCTAAAGAGTCATGTTTTTGCATGATGTGGCCAAAGTACTACAGCCTCAATTTAGTCATCCTGGCTTCCAGGGAAGAGTTCAAGCTTGATCTGCTCTAGGACCCATTTGTTTATCTTTATGGTTATCCATGGCATCTTTAGCACTCTTCTCTAGCATCACATCTCAAATGAGTTGATTTTCTTTCTATTGACTTTCTTCACTGTCCAGCTCTCACATCCATATTAATATAGATATTAATATCAATAGACCCCAAATTCTCAGCCAAATACCTGCAGAATTATAAAACTTCCAGCCAGATTAGCCAGAAAATAGTGGCACAAAAAATAAGAAAGGGAGAAATTTACCATACTCTAGAAGTCTGCCTTGTCATTATGAGCATGACCAGAAGACCTTAGATATTAGAAAGAACCAACGATATCCGCAAAACATGCAGATATTAAGCTGCCACTCAGAATGGCATAAATTATGCTCTTTTAGTTATTTGTAAACAACCAAGGGGGAAGATACAATGGCTCTATTTACACATCACTTTAAACCAAGAAACCACAATGGGACTCTCCTCTTCTTTTCTTCCACTTGCAAGTAGCCAAAGCATGTACAAGGAACCACACGAACATCTGAAATGGGGATTACAGCTTACTGTACGAAAACAAGCAAAGATACCTGATTTAAATCTAATTTGTAACCCCAGTTTGTAAACCATAATCCTGGCTTCAGCAATAACACTAAATTATCCATACTTGATCTGTTTATCAGCATACATGTGTAAGCAGGATGTATTACACAGAATTTCTCATTTAAAGTGATGTAAAAATAGGGCCAGTACAAACAGCCTCATAATTGACACATTGGTCTAAAGTGTGCACACTGTAACTGCAGTTATGATATATAGGCATATCTTAGTTAACAAAGCATCTAAGAAAGATATTCCTTTTTACAAAGTGTTTTTATCCTTTCCCACCCCTCTCCCAGCTTTTTCCTTGTTGATACATTTGGGAGAATCATTAAAGAGGCCTGGAGAAACATAGCAGCATGTCCTCAGTAAACAATTCAATAAAGCTTGAGCTGAGAAAGAATGGGATTCTATTATAGTCAATGCTGCTGTTGGCTGTTTGCCTACCTACAACAGGCATGCAAACGGCAGGTGGCTCTGGAAGCCCTTACTGAATATGGGTGAACAGCAAAAACATAGAAAAGGGACAGCAGTTAAGCCTGCTTCACAAGCTACCCCGAGCAAGTTTAAAGGCACAGATCTGTAAATTTGGCAACCAAAATGGAAATCATAAAAAAGTGCAGGGTGCTGAAAGAAAGAAAAAGCAGCCAGGAATCATTGTTGCAGAAGATTTCAAGTGATCTCTAGAAGGTTTAAAATGTTTTTGTTTATTTATGCAAGACTTATATGATCTGGACTGGGTCCACATGAATCAGAATACTCTGGGAGCAGCACCACTGTCTGGAGTATTCTGGCCCCAGAACTGCCCTGACAATCCTCCATTACCTGGGGCTCTCTGTAACAGTGTCGGATGGCATAGCAGGACATGTGTGCAAATTGCCACCCAGTGCTAGAACTGCCTGGCTGGGCACCTTGTTTTGATCTCAGAGTGAGTGATTTGTTGCCACAGCTGCAACATCAGATGGCACAGTGAGGTGCATTATAAACAGCCTCCTGGCATCACAAGGGAGGGCTCTGAATCTTCCAGGATGATCCAGAGCAAAAGGTGAATTTTAAAAAAAAACATTATAAAGGTGACATAGAGCAAGTTTGATGCTGAACCAGTCAGACGTTGTGCAGACAGTTTGATCCAGAACCAGCATGCTGGCCTTGCATCATCTGGAATCATCAACACAGTGGGAACAGGGGGAGATTATTTTGTTTGCAGACAGGACCCTGGTTGTTTCATTTCACATGTTAGTTTTGGGGGGACAGGGGGAATTTTGCTGATAGATGTTAAATTGTTTTTCTTTGTCATGGTGTAGGAACCTATTCATAATCTCTCTGTGTTATTTCTGCTTCTGATATCAAATTTTCTGTTAAAGAAGTAACTCCCAGGAACACATCTACTTTGGAATGAAACAGAAAGGCAGGACAGAGCGGCCAGAAGCTGCTCCTGGCCAATTGCCCTGGGGCCACAGCAGCCACACACCATAGCCCCAAGGGCATCCACTGCCACTCGGGAAAGAAGCAGAAATCAGCCCCAAGGTGGTTTCAGCACAGTTTGCAGGCATGCGTAATCTAAGCACCACGCCCCCAAACCTTGCGGAAGGTGCCTTTTTTTGCCTGCCTGTTTTAGGCCTCAGTTACAACAGGTATACCTGTACTGACTAAGACTTGTACATCTGGCTATTTGTGTTTCTGTGCCACCACTCCAACTTTGGAGTAGAATTATTTAATTCAAAGACAACAATTTTATTTTATATGATTCCAGCAAATCTCAAAAATAGGGATATAAAACAGCTTCCCCAGTCATAATTTTTCACCTTTTAAAGTCTCTCCTACAAGACAGTGCTCTGTTTGTTTCTTTGGTCTGGCATAAATTTTCAGATTAATTGTTACTTCATACAAGTATTTGTGACTGAGGTGCACCTCCAAGGAGTTCAACAGGGAAAAGTAATAAGAATTAACTGTATGTATATGTCTTTTGTTAAAATATTTTTCAACTATATCAGAAGCCTAAGATTTTTGCCAAACTATAATCAGAAGTCTGCATTTTCCTATTATTGATATGTTCATAATATAGTGTTTTTATATACATCTTATTCAAATTTCATTATTTTTCCTTAAAAATTCAAAGGCAGTTGTAATATCTTTATTTTTATGTCATATTTAACAATACCATACCTTTAGTGGGTATATCTTCACTAGACACTGCTTTTAAGAAGTCATCTTTACTTCCCACCATTTCAAACCTCAGAAAGATAGCATAATCCTGTCTTGGTGGCACTCTCTCAATATCCTGCTCCCTTTTCAGCTGCCTGTAAAATTCACAATTTTATCTTCCTATGGGTGAAAATACTCACAGACATATACCTTAACAATGTCCAAGAAGTATAACATAAAAATGTTATAAAATGTCATAATTAAGGTTTCCACATCTATGAGTTTTTCTCATAGAATCATAGAGTTGGAAGAGACTTCAAGGGCCATCCAGTCCAACCCCCTGACATGCAGGAACTCACAATCAAAGCAACCCTGACAGATGGCCATGCAGCCTCTGTTTAAAAACCTCCAAAGGAGACTCCACCACACTCCTAGGAAGCGTGTTCCACTGTTGAACAGCCCTTAAGGTCAGGAAGTTCTTCCTAATACTGAGGTGGAATCTCTTTTCCTGCAGTTTGCATTCATTGCTCCGGGTTCTATTCTCTAGAGCAACAGAAAACAAGCTTTCTCCATCCTCAATATGACACCCCTTCAAATATTTAAACAGGGCTATCATATCACCTCTTAACCTTCTCTTCTCCATGCTAAACATAGCCAGCTCCCTAAATCTCTCTTCATAGAGCATGGTTACCAGATCCTTCACCATTTTGGTCGTCCTCCTCTGGACATGCTCATGTGTCAACACTACCTTTATTTATGAAACCATGAGCTCATATCTGGTTCTGCATAGTCATTTTTGTCATTCACTGGATACATTTCAAGTGTCTCCAAGTATAACAAAATCTGACCATCACACGGCTGCCAACGCTTTCTTTTTCTTTCTTACTTGCATTCTTTTAGGCTTTCCAGGCTAAAAACAGGCTATAAGGCTAGGACATTTTAGGCCCCTTCACATTTGCATCATGGAACATGAGCTACAGCTCAGGGGGGAAAGATCCATGCTGTGGCCCTCACAGCCAGCTGCTTAGCCTCTATTGTTGGATTACTGTAGGACTGGACACAAAGGCACAGTCAGACATTTAAGGATTTGACTCCTGGACATGGTGGGGTGACTCTAGACTGTACTGTTCTTTCTAGTCAGTTGTTATATGATCTGGCTCACAAACTGACCAAGTAACCACATGATAATGTCCCAGCTGGAGGATGTGGTATGGCTGGATCAGGCCCCAAGGGTTGTCTTTGAGAAGTGAGCCAGCAAAGAGTAAACACTGATGCAGTACCAGGCTCAGACACAGCAGGAGTAAGCTGCTGCTCCAGTATATCCATCCTGGTTTTAAAGGTAGCCTGATAGGATTCCTTTTTTGGGGCTGTATTTGCCTCCAAGGAAATGAAGTGACCTATTTGGCCAAAGTCTGACTGTCCAACCTTTACCCTATCAAGTTGCCCTATGAGTGATGGGCCTATCTCCTGTTTGATCTCTCTTCTATTATAGGGAGGGAGAAGGGCTGGTAAACTCCTCCAGGCTTTGGCTTGTCTGCTGCCTTTCCAGGCCTCCCAATCCTCTTCCCAGAGGCACTTAACTGCCTGGTGTTTGGGCTACAGTGGAAGAATCCTCATTAACTCCATTACCTAGTTGCACCACTGTCTATCACAACCCTTGAGTCTGCATGGTCCTCAGTATTTTTAACTGCAGCAGACATCATTTTGAGCTTACTAATAGCAGGCTCTGGCTTCAGCCAGGTAACCAAAGGAAACAGGGTTCTTCCTCTTCCTCTCTCCTCCTGTGGCTTGGGATGTATTGGAGGATGCTTGCCTATGCCATTAGTTTTTGAATACCAAATTTCCCTATAATCTTGAGAGAAATAACAAGTTCATTACAAAGGTTACTTTCTACGAAGATAACAAAAGCTGTTTTGAGGCATAAACCTTTAGGATTGTTTTAAAATAATTTATATCACATTTTATTACACTGATCATTGTAGCTGAATTTACATTATCCACTTACTTTGGACTAAAACAAAGAGTTACGACAATTTTTTGATAAGGTTGTAGTGTTCCTTCATTAGGAAAACAGGCAATCAAAGTGGAAATATCAACTCCGGATTTTCCATCAGTGCGATGCAAGTCTTTCAAAACAGCATCTGTACTTTTCTGAATATCTGTACCCTATAAGATATTATAAAATTTAAAATATGCTGAAATTTTGATATTTCACCCAAAGGTAAACAAACAAATGGAAACACAAATAAAGCTACAATTACGTTACATACAAAAACAGCAAACAAAGAATAAAAAAGATTCCAGTATTGAAAGAATGGCTAAAGACTATAAAAAAGTTAGATAAAACATGCCCCTACAACTAGACTCCATCTAGTCTTGTGTACTTTTAGGGTCATTTTAAAATAAGTCTTGTACTGGCATATCTATTTTAAAAAATAAGAACTTTCCACAGTATATTCCACAGCAAAGCATATCCAATGGGGAAACCCATGTACTGTATTACAAGAACCCAGGGGCTGAGGTTGCAATATGTGCCCTGTATACAGAGATGTATTAAGGCTTCCAATTGATTTTTGGTACAAGCCAGGCCACAAAACACCAAAGCAATGATCAGACTTTAGTTCCACCACAACTTTTTGCCCAGCTGTAAAGCTTCTTTTTCCTTCTACCAAGAGTGGATGCTATCTACTCACTTATTTGGGGGGAACAGAATTGCACTTGCACATTAGAGAGCTAAATATTCTCTCTAAATCTGTTCTGAGCTCAAACCCAGTAAAATCTGCACTTCAGGTTCAATTTCTGGTTCACACTAGAATGTGACAGAAAACTAGGGTGGCAGCTGGCATTTAGGCAGTAACTTAGTATGTGAACCCAATGGGGAAAATCCAAATATCTCTTTACTTTTGGACTACCCTCCAAGTATGCTATACATGAGGAAGGAAAACCCTTCTTATGGATAAATATGTATCAAAATGCAGGATTAAATTAAACAAATCCAATCAAAAATCCAGATTTTAAGATACAGTACTACAATATAGCCACAACAGGGGAATCCTAGAGAGTGAGCCAGTGGACTGGGACCTTCCTACTTGAGGTTTCAACCTCCAACAAAGGTAAAACGTTTTTGTCTTCTTAAATTTGGACTGGATTGGTATGTTTTACCTCAACACCACCTACAGTTTTCCTGATGCAAAAGCATGAAGGCTTCTTGAGAAATCAAGTGTCCTTTGCCTACAAAGGGGCCCATGGCCTCACAAAGGATGGAGACATATTAGATTGCAAAGGAAGTATCTTTTTTGAGTTGCAAATGAATGTTAAATTTCCTGGACTTTGATCTCCCAGTTGCCCCAAGGCCAGAAGGAGGGGGGTGCCAACCTACAAGATATGCCCCTCCATACCATCTTAACTAAGAAGAGAAAAAGCAAAATGCAGACCTATGACTATGGCCTAGAAACAGCAAAATGCAGGCCTATGACCCTCCTGTTTGGTTTGTAACACCTTGCGTGATGAAGAAAACAGTGAAGCTTCAAAAGTCTTCAACATGTATATTGTGCATTTTGGTTGGCCAATGAAAATATCACTGGTGGATTTTTGACTAGATTTGCTATATGGTGAACATGGCTACCCCTGGATGTTTTCTGGATATAAAGTAAACAGAGGTTTCCTTACCATCTCTGTGCCAACAGCATTATCCTGAAGAATGGCCACCCAGTCCATGGGCTCTGGGCTTTTATTGTGAAGAATAACTTCTTCAGTCTTGGAGGTTCCAAAATAGACATATCCAAAATCCACACAATGTATTGTGTCTGAATGAGGTACACCCAAAAGCTCAAGAATTTGCTCCACTATGTTAGCTTTAATCATTACTTCAACACTGGGTTGCCCCTGCAATTCCACACTTGGGTAAAAGCAAGGGATAAGACATTAGAGTACAGTAGTAAACGTACAGAATTCTGTGCTTCATTGCAGCACCTAAATGATAAACAAATGTCTAGCTGAAATTTATGAAAGTTGCCTACTTCAAGCATTCCACAGCAAGAATGAAAAAGAAAAATTATTAGTGAAGAAGCACACCAGTGGTCAGATGTGCCGTGTGTGTGTGTGTGTCTGTGACATTTAGGGTGTATCTGCACTTGTAGAAATAATGCAGTTTGACTCCAGTTTCAGTGCTCTAGCTCCATGCTACAAAATCCTGGGATTTATAATTTTACAAGGTTTTTAGCCATCTCTGCCAAAGAATACTTCTGTCTCACAAAACTAAAGTACAGGAGAAGTCCAGATCAGGTATGGGATGCCATGATAGGGTGCAAATTAGAAAGCTCCTTTTTGCCATTATTTCTCCCATACCACCATAAGCTCCTTGGTCCAATCAGTCAGTCTGTCCCAAAATGAGGCTACTCCAAGCCATAGAAGTTATGCCCCATGCCCAAGCCTCGCAAGAGTTTCCCAAACTCCACCGCTGCTACTACTACTACTACTACTACTACTACTACCAAAAGATGTAACTAAGGTAGCTAGGTCATGAGGGCAGGCAAAGAGCAGGAGACACCACCTCACAAAGTGTTCAGAAAAGTTGTGTGATGGTTTTAAGGGACCCTGAAAAGAAGATTTATGCAACCCTCATCCCCACCATGGTCCCAAAGGCCACTGGTTCCTCATGTCTTTTTTGCACACCAATACTTTGACTGAAAGCCCCCCCCCCCGCCACACTCTTTCCCCTTCACCACCCCCCTGCCACCCCTTTCTTCCTCACTGCCCCCTTGGATCTTTTCCTTGACCCACAGGGAGGGGTGTACTGCCCACTTTGGGAATCACTGATCTAGAATGATCAAGAAAGTAAATTTTAAAAATAATAATATGAAAACTAAATTGTAGAAACAATAGACTTACATGGCTGGTTGGTTAATTATTCTGGGTATATCTGTACAAATCTCCATTTTAACCACTTGTACTGCTTGAGGTTTCACCACTCCATTGGTTGGTTCTATAGTAATGGGAATGCTTCCTTTATAATTTATGGCAAATGTACCTTTAAAAGAAGACATTTGATGCACATCATAATTGAAACAACTAGTTCCAGCATTATCTCACATTCCACCCATGAGCAGCTCAAAGTCAAAGTTGCACAGCTCTTCTTCCAAGTAGGTCTGCTCCATAAGGACTCAATCCCCATCTGTCTTCTCGTAATGGAGTTTATCACACAGGAGGAATTCTTCTTAATTTCGAAGGAAAATAAAGTGGGGCCAGAACGCATTCATGTGAATTTGCTAGTTCAGTGAATTTACATGACTTCGAATTGCATTTGAACTGACTCCCCATTGTCCGAAAATAGCTTGTCATTGCCCGAAATTGTGTGTGGTAGGCTATCACACAATAACGTGAAACCCCATGATTGTGTTCAGATAGCCATTGGATTATACTTCCAATTTCCCTTGTCTGATAAACTCCAATGAAGGGTATTGTGAAGAAGGACGAGCCCTCCCTCCAATCCATCTGCCTTGGTCCAGGCCTTAGAGGGAGAGAAGAACCACTGGACCTCATCCCCTTTCTCTCCATCATTCCCTTCTCCTTTTGTTTCGTGTCTTTTAGATTGTAAGCCTGAGGGCAGGGAACTGTCTGATTAAAAATAATATTGGCCTGTTACAGACTGCCAAAATAAAGCTGCTTCGGGTCTCTTTGGAGGTGTGCTGTTTAAATGATGCATGCATCCTAAGAATCCAGAAGCTGCACAAAAGCTGCACTCCAGTGCTTAGGAATGGGGTGTGGCTTTGGCGCGACCTCCGGACTCTTAGGACCCATGCATCATTTAAATAGCATACCTCCAAAGAGACCCGAAGCAGCTTTATTTTGGCAGTCTGTAACAGGCCATTGTAAGCCGCCCTGAGAGCCATTAAGGCTGAAGGGCGGGATATAAATACCTAAATAAATAAATAAATATTTGAATACAGTGGTACCCCGGGATACGAATTACCCAGGTTACGAATTTTTCGGGTTACGAAAAAATCCCATAGGGATTTATTGTTTCGGCTTACGAAGGTTTCTTCGGGTTACGAAAAAACCTCGGCGCTATTTTCCGCCACCGGAGGGCAGCAGAGAGCTATTTTTCCATTAGCGCCTATGGCAATTCGGCTTACGAAGGTTTTTCGGGTTACGAAATTAGCCGCGGAACGAATTAATTTCGTAACCCGAGGTACCACTGTATTGCATATGTCAAAAATGAAGAGGAGGAAAGAAACATAGACTATTGTAGAAAGGTTGTCAATTCTAAACTAAAGGGCGGCTTCCAGCCACCCCTTTTTCAGCCAGATTGGGGCTGTGGCAACTACACGCCACGGCCCTGATCTGGAAATGGCACCGGGACCAGACCACATGGCCCTTACATAGGCCCTGGCCCCGGGCCAATCATGTGCTCCTTCTCCAAGGCAGCCCAGCCAATGGGCTGCCCTGGAGGACCAGAGTCATCGCCATAGAGCGGTCCTCCGCCCCCCTCCCAGAGCAGTGCGGAGCGGAAAGACTGCCCCTTCCTCTCTGCACCACCAATCAGGGTGGAGGGATCGCCCCAGCAGAGCGCACTGGGGCGAAATGTTTGTCGGGCTCCCGCCGGCAAAGCAGCTTGCCTGGTGAGGCGGGCGGCCGCTTGTTTTTGCAGCCTGGAAAGGGCGCAATAGCTACAGCTATTTAGCGCTCTTTCGGCGCTGTATTGTCCAGATGCAGCATGGAGGAGCACCATGACACTGCACACTGTGTGGCATGGTGCATGGTGTCATGGCACCCTGGGGGTGGAGCCAGGGCATGCATCGTGTAGACGCTACACCCCGACTCTATCCCCAGGCTGGTCCAAAGTGCCAGTCTTCACAGGACCTAACTGAGCACATATTTATTAAATTGATTCTCCATAGAATCATAGATTCATAGAGTTGGAAGAGACCGCAAGGGCCATCCAGTCCAACCCCCTGCCATGCAGGAAATCTAAATCAAAGCATTCCCGACAGATGGCCATCCAGCCTCTGCTTAAAGACCTCCAAGGAAGGAGACTCCACTACACTCCGAGGGAGTGTGTTCCACTGTCAAACAGCCCTTACTGTCTGGGAGTTCCTCCTAATGTTGAGGTGGAATCTCTTTTCCTATAGCTTGCATCCATTGCTCCGGGTCCTAGTCTCTGGAGCAGCAGAAAACAAGCTTGCTCCCTCCTCAATATGACATCCTTTCAAGTATTTAAACAGGGCTATCATATCACCTCTTAACCTTCTCTTCTCCAGGCTAAACATCCCCAGCTCCCTAAGTCGTTCCTCATAGGGCATGGTTTCCAGACCCTTCACCATTTTAGTTCCCCTCCTTTGGACACACTCCAGTTTTTCAACATCCTTTTTAAATTGTGGTGCCCAGAACTGGTCACAATATTCCACATGGAATAAAATATCAGAATTTTGTAAGTATGCTTTTTTTCCATTTGGTCATGAGAATTTAAAATCAATCTTTGACATTTCTGATACCATGTTCTTTCACATCCTCTGGCACTTGCCAAGCAAACATGGCCCCACACCAACAAAGATAATCAGAACACAACCCAGACTCCAACTGTACTTTCAAACATTATTGTTCGTTTCAATTTATTCTGTTTCTTTTTAATGTATTTGATAGTCTTTGTTATTACGTAAAAGTTGGCTTCTAAGGACTATGCCCTAAAAGTCAATCTTCAAATTCATAAATAAATTGGAAACAAGTAGGTAAGCAGCTTCAGAGTGCTCATCAAATCATGTGCATAGCCACAGACACATAGCATATTATTAAGGAATGGAGCATGTAGAAACACTCTAGGAAAAATGGTGTCATTTGACAGATGCAAAACTGCAAAGGGGGGGGGGGGACACACAGCTAATCCACTGCAGACAATTAAAAATGTAACAAATACAAGAAAGTGAGTTCAAGTCATTTCATAATAGGGAGGTCCAAGCTAGGAGAAAATGGCCATCTACAGAAATGTGAATTGTGTCCAGGGATAAAGACACATACTCACTTTTGGGTTTTTCCTTCCACAGTAAACATGCATATACAATTATACAATTCCCATATTTTGAAAGCTAGTATTGGGGGAAAAACATAGAGAGAGGAAATAACTGGTTTTGACTGCTGGTCAATGACCGAATAAAATTTTAAGATAAGATAACTGGTTTTGCTTTTCTTGCCTATCAATGTACAAAGCGAGGAAGGCCCAATAACCATAAGATAAATAAGAAGTTCATTACATATATAGCAATCACAAAATACATCAGTATACTAGATAAGTTTCAAATCAAATTCAGACTCATTCACTATGAGTTCTGACTATCATCACACAGGCCATTTACAGATGAATGCTTTACATATGTGCCAGAACAAATCAGGAAACAACAGTTAAGCATGGTTTCGCAAGGCCTGTGAACTATGGTTCCAACCAAGCTAAAACAGAAAGCCAGCTTTATGCCATTTTAAGTTAGCTTCCCAATCCAGGCTTAGCCATGAACCTTAGTTCTCAAGTTGCAACTGGTTAACTATAGCTTCTTGGCTTTTTCATGCATGTTAACTTAACAAAGGAGTGCAGCAGCAGCAGCAAAGGGGCAGAGTGTAGATCCACAGAACTCATGGTTTAGTAAATCAGGATTTTTCATTAAAACGTTTTATAAAAAACAAACTCTTGCTCAGTCAAAGCCAGCCAAGAAGCATCCTTGGCCTGTTACAGACTGCCAAAATAAAGCTGCTTGGGGTCTCTTTGGAGGTATGCTGTTTAAATGATGCATGCGTCCTATGAGTCTGGAAGCTGCACCAAAGCTGCACTCCAGTGCTTAGGAACGGAGTGTGGCTTTGCTGTGGCTTCTGGACTCTTAGGATGCATGTATCATTGAAATACCATACCTCCAAAGTGACTTGAAGCAGCTTTATTTTGGCCTGTCTGTATAGGGCCCTTGTGTAAGTATGACTAAAAAGGGACCACAGTTTCTCTTGGGCCCAAAAAAGAAGCTTCCTTCTCATCCAAACCAGGCCAATACTGTACATCAAAAAATTAAATCTCATATAACTAACCACATAGGGAGTATTTACCTGGAGATGATCCACAGTTAGTAATTTTAAACTCTGTATTAATTACTTTACTGTTAGCAATCACTGTGCCAAAATTTATCTCCGGTTCAACTTCTAGGCAGCAGCATGGGATTAGTCTATAATAAACCACAACTTTAATTAGTTTTATGTCATTTATTTTTGGATTTATTTATTTATAAATGTTTTAGATATGAAAAAAATGCTTCCCTCCTATTTTAAACAAATGCACAATTTAATTATGTAAGCTAATTTAGCAGGAACGTCTGCAAATGGAAGAGGTTTATTAAAATGTCACTATGTTTTTGTCATTATGGTAACTTAAGGACAATTTAATCACACTAGATTAAAAATCACATTGGACTATAACTATATTTTTAATTAGCTTGAAAAAAGTTTACATCAAAAATAAATTATTAAAATACAGCTGATCTACTTGTGCTCAAAGTTCAACACAACATTCAATACATGGTCAACATAATTTTATATAATATAAGCAAACTGGAATTTGCTTATATTATAATGGCCATTATACAACTTTCAATAAAATATTACTTCATGAGATCCAAGAAATTCTAAGTACAATACAGGCAGCTGCTATACTGCAGAAATAAAGCAGAGTACTATCACTTTAACATCCATGGCTCAATGCTATGGAATTCTTGGACTTGTAGTTTGGCAGAAAACTAGAGCTCTCTGACAGGGAAGGAAATATTTCACCAAACTACAAATCCTAGAATTCTATTGCATTGCATCATGGAAGTCAAAGTAGTGTTAAACTGGTTTATTTCTGCAGTGTGGATACACCCATAGTCAGGGTGAGACTACAGTTAAACCTCAAAATGATTTAGGCTACAGTCTAGTACAGTACACTGATGTGGAAACTGTGTGGCACTGCAGATTTTGCTGAACTTCAACACCCAGGAGCTTCATTTAACATCAGCTAAAGAACACTGGAGATGCAGTTCCACAACTCATGAGGGGCACTCAATTTCCATTCCACTGTTATACACATTTATCTGAGAGTAAGACCAACTATAAGATTGATTTCCTTCAGTGCATTTTAATCCTCAATGGAGCTTACCTCTAAGCACTTGCACTAAGTCCTAGAATGATAATCTAAGAACAAAACATCACTTTGAGGTACAGGTTTCTCCTCTAGCACAAACACCTTCCAACAGTTTAAGCCAGTTCCAACACTGGACTTTATCACACGAGGAAAATTGGGGCTTTAAACAATGATTATCCCATGAAAAGCCTACGATTACAATTAAGATTTTCACATGACTTCGCAATTAAAGAGCCATTATCCCAGGAATAAACAGGCAATAAACAGCAATAAATCAATCATGGGGAAATGCCGTGAATTATTTGTTGCTGTTTACTGCCTGTCCATTCCTGGAATAATGGCTCTTTAATTGCGATGTGTGTGAAAATCTTAATCGCGATTGTGAAATTTTCATGGGATATTCACTGTTTAGAGCCCCAATTTCCCCCCAATTTTCCTCATGTGATAAATTCTACTGTCTCTGTACCTCAAGGCAAATGGGCAGGGGACAAATTTTATCCCCATGACCCTCCTACCAGCTACACAGATGCAGCTGGGCACACCTGAAATCACTTCTGGTTGATTTTCTTGGCTAGTTTTGGGGCAAAAAAAAATGGTATGAAGTGATTTCAGCAAGGGAGGGCAAGCTAAGTGCTGCATTTGCTAGAGGTTTTATTGTTATGTGGAGATATTGGGGGGCAAAATATCACTCAAAGGTCAGCCTGATTTTTATATATATGCATGCACTATGTGTAGGGCTCCATTCAGAGGTTATACCTAGTTCAGAATATGGCTGCAGGACTGCTACCTGATCAAGCATTATGAGCATCTCATATTAATAATAAATAAAACGCTTTATTTCTAGCCCGCCTTTCCAAAGATCTAGGCGGGTTACAATGGTGGATTTTGCAATCCAACAACATACAATTTACAATAAAAACATTGTCAGAAATTTACAATTACATTATATAAAACATTATATAAAACAACAACAATAACAATTCCAAGCTAGCAACAATTGTAACAACGGTGAGGGGGAGAGGGATCACAACAGGGCTGTTGGGGGTATGCCTGTTTGAAAAGATACGTTTTCAGCCCTTTTTTAAATTGGGCTAGGGAGGGGGTCGGGTTCCAGAGCTTAGGGGCCGAGGTGGAAAAGGCCCTTTGTGTAGTGATGGCTCGTCTAGCATCTGGAACTCTTAGGAGACGTTTATCACCCGATCTGAGAGTGCGGGGCGGATTATATGGAGAGAGGCGGTCCTCTAAGTACCCTGGGCCTAAGCCATTTAGGGCTTTATAGGTGATAACCAACACCTTGTATTGTGCCCGGAAGCGAATAGGCAGCCAATGTAGATCTTTAAGTACCGGTGTTATATGGCTGGCCCTGGAAGATCCGGTGACCAGCCTTGCTGCCATATTCTGGACCAGTTGAAGCTTCCGGGTTTGGTACAAGGGTTGCCCCATGTAAAGCGCATTGCAGAAATCCAAACGAGAGGTTACCAGAGCATGTACCACTGTTTCAAGGTCCCCCCGGCCCAGGTAGGGTCGCAGCTGGCGTATCAACCGAAGCTGATAACAGGTACTCCTGACCGTCGCATCCACCTGAGATGTAAGGTGAAGCGACGAGTCCAGGAGCACCCCCCAAACTGCGAATAGAGTCCTTCAGGGGAAGCGTGACCCCGTCTAGGACAGGTGGACAAATCTCCAAACCTGGACCTGGGGAACCTATCACAAGTACTTCCGTTTTCTCTGGATTCAAACTGAGTCTGTTTTCCCTCATCCAGCCCATTACCGACTCTAGACAGGCATCCAGAAGAGAGATGCCATCCCTGGTCACTGCATCAGTCGGAGACACAGAGAAATATATTTGTGTGTCATCAGCGTACTGATAACACCGCGCCCCGTGTCTCCGGATGATCTCTCCCAGCGGTTTCATGTAAATGTTAAATAGCATGGGAGACAGAATGGCTCCTTGAGAGATACCAGATGTAAGTGCCCTCTTATCGGAGCACACGTCTCCCAGCTGCACCATCTGGAACCTGCCCGAGAGGTAGGAACGGAACCACTGGAGCGCAGTGCCCCCAATTCCTAACTCTCTCAGGCGTTCCAGAAGGATACCATGGTCGATGGTATCAAAAGCCGCTGAGATGTCCAAGAGCACACACACTATTGTGTGTGACCCAGAGGCACTCTGGGGAAATGACTATGGCAAATACATTTTGAATTATGTCTGGCTTTGTAAAATGTAAAGAAAGCAAAGGGAGAAATAAGGTGTCCCCATACCACATCCTAATGAGGCTAATGAGCAGGAAAAGAAATGTTTAGCCACCTTTTCTTTTTCTTTTAAAACTTTTACAGAGTCCTTATGCATATCCAACAGAGAAGAAATCTGGGCACCTATGAGCCAAGAATAGAGGGCAGGGAATGTGATGCTCTGGACTTATGTAAAATTTTGTTAGAGATATTAAGGTAAGGTATGGACATGTATGTGATATATAAATTAAATTAAAAAGGAAAAATCTGTTGGGAAGGGATGAGAGTATGGAATGTATGCAATCACTGGTGGATGGTTGAATAACCATAAAATGTCTTGTTTCAAATCAGGTCGGAACTCGTGCAGCCCTCCAGATGTTACTGGACTGCAGCTGCCAGTATTCCTCACCTTTGGCTGTACTACCTAGGACTACTGGGAGCTGCAGTCCAACAATATCTAGAGGCACATATGACTCCCACTCATTTTAAATCATAATACTATGTGATGCCTTTTCAATTCCTGCCTAGTCTTATAAGCCAATACTTCTTTTTTAAAAAGTATTATTATCAGTAGAGATGGCCAGAAGCAAACCAAGAAAATTATATCTTTCAGTGCCATACCCTGTTATAGGAATCTCAATTATCTTTTTTCCTACATGAAGAAGTAGCCTATCCTGAAGGTCTTCCTCACTGTCGGGATGATATTCCACCATGGCTGTTATGTGAAGACCAGAAGCGACAGGTTTCTTTGGATTTTCCACAATCAATTTGAACTACAAAACAGACAATGAACAAATCAAATCATTCAGTTCTCAGTTCAACAAACAAAATTCAGTTTCATTTAACGAGGATAACATCGACTGTGTGTCTGATCAATAACAAAGAGCTATGAACTTTGACGGACACTGCTGCTCTGCAACTCTGTAACTGTGGTAAATAATCATATTCTCTTAAAAGAAATAATTGTTTCAGGTGTAGAGTTTGGCCAACAAATGAAGAAGAAAAGGAAAGTGGAGGAAGAAGGAACTGCACTGGGATCACAACACCATGAAGAGTAATAACAGGAGAGATAGGCAAAATGGGGGCACTGCCTCTGCTAACAAGAATGCTGGACATCTGTGAAATTCTCCTTCAGTTTCTAAATTTCTAGCCCTGCAGTAACCTAGTATTTAGAAATTTAGTCCAGTATTTAGAAACACAATTTAGGCATTCAAAGAAAAGAGGCAGGCAAAATTACTAAGGAAATGCAAACACCACAAATGCAAGTGTTCTCGGTTTGAACAATTTTTCAGTGTCTCACTCTGTGGAATGCTAGAAATTTTGAGACTGAAGGAAAATTGTGGGGGAGGAGGTTCTTATTTAGAGGTAATGCCCTCACTTGGCCCTAAGTCTTTTTATTTTCCATCACCATGTACAGATGTGAGATCCAGACAGTGAAGAAAGTGGACAGAAAGAAAATCAGCCCATTGGAGATGATGATGATGATGATGATTTATTTATTTATTTATTTATTTATTTATGTATATCCCGTCTCTCCACCAAGATCGAGGCAGCTTACAGGAAAAGTAAAAATACAGCAATATAGAATAAAATCCATTATCCCTCCCACCAGCACAACAATTAAAATACCCTCATAAAAATAAAGTGGCATCCAATTTTTAAAACAATCATTTTTAAAAAAAGCTGTCAAGACTGGTAATGTTTCAGATCTCTGTATTACTGTATTTATACCCCACTCTTCAGATGGAAAGGCTCTCAGGCCGGCTGACAGATAGTTTATTAGACATTTCCTTTTGTAATCAATGTTTTAGCTTTGTCTTTTTTAAAATATTGTAACCTGCCTTGAATCCCATGGTGGAGAAATAAAGAAAATAAATGATTTATTTATTTCATTTTTATGCTGCTTTTCTCCCAAAAAAGGGACCCTAAGCGGCTCACAAGAAGGAAACACTTTTAAAACAAGTTTAGAAAAAACAATTAAAACAACCTAGTTAAAACAATATGAAATAAAGATTAAAACATACAAAAGTTTTTAAAAAACACCATAATCTAAAACGCGTCCTTCAATTAAAAGTCACCCTGTTGTGATTTTAAAAAGCCTGCCTGAATAAAAACACTTTTATATACCCATTCTAACATTTTATATACTCTTTCCAACATTTCAAGTATGAAAACTGAGATGTATGTTCTCCATTTTGACTAAGAAGCATGATTTTGCATGTACATGAGTGCTTTTAGCCTCGATTTGGTCACATCCTCCTTTTTCCTCGATTGTCCTCTGTTTTACGGTGCCTTGTCCTCTATTGTGGTTAGGAGGACCTCTGAGCACAGGGCACCCAAAGGGTGGCAAGGGTGTTAAGGAGCTTCTTTGGACACCTTAAAAGGTTAACAAGCCGCTCCTCAGTTCATCTGAACCATTTCATTTTATAGGGTTTTTTTGGGCCATGTGGCCATGTTCCAGAAGAGTCCCCCAGATGTGTGCTGGAGAGGACTGCTGAGGATACTATGGATGGCCAAAAAAGAAAAGCAAACGGATCCTTCATCAGATCAAGCCTGGATTCTCCCTGGAAGCCAAGATGACTGAATTGGGGCTGTCATACTCTGGCCACATCATGAGACGGCAGGACTCCTTAGAAAAGATGATAATGCTAGGAAATAGTTTCTGTGGGTTTTTCAGGCTATGTGGCCATGTTCTAGAAGAGTTCTTATAGAGCATGGCCACATAGCTCGGAAAACCCACAAAAAATTATGGACGCTGGCCATGAAAGCCTTCGACTTCACAATGCTAGGAAAGGTGGAAGGTAGTCAAAAGAGAGGAAGGTGGAACAGTGGCACACATTGCCTTACAAAGTTCTTTCCAACTTACGGCAACTCTAAAGCAACCGTATCATGGGGTTTTCTTGGCAAGATTTGTTCAGAGGAGTGTGCCTTTGCCTTCTTCCCGAGGCTGAGAGAGTGTGACTTCTTGCCCGCAGTCGCCCAGTGGGTTTCATGGCAGAGCAGGAACTCAAATCCTGGTCTCCAGAGTCATAGTCCAACACTGAAACCACTAGGTCAAGCTGGTTCTCACAGGCGCATCTACACTGTAGAAATAACAGCAACAGCAAGTACATAATAATGCAGTGTGACACCACTTTCAGTGCTGTGGCTCCATCCTATGGAATCCTGGGATTTGTTGTTTTACAAGGTCTTAGGCTGCATCCGCAGAGCAGAAATAACCCTGTTTGACGGGATCTGTAGTCTTGGGAGACATTTAGCCTTCTCCACCACAGAGCTCTGTCACCACAACAGACTACAGATCCCAGGATTCCACAGCATTCAGCCATGGCAGTTAAACCGGCGTTGAACTGGATTATCTCTGCAGTGTGTATGCAGCCTTAGCCTTCTCTATCAGAGAGAGCTCTAGTGATGTCACAAACTACAAATCCCAGAATACTCTAGCACCGAACTGGGGCAGTTAAATTGATGTCGAACCGGATTATCTCTCCAATGCGGATGCAGCCTTAGCCTTCTAATAATAATAATAATTTTTATTTATATCTGCCTCTCCCTGCAGATCGAGGCGGGTCACAAAGAGAGAGCTCCCACGAACTACAAATCCCAGAATTCCACAGCATTCAGCCACGGCAGTTAAAGCAGTATTGAAATGGATTATCTCTGCAGTGCAGATGCAGCCTTAGCCTTCTGTGTCAGAGGAGGAGACTACAAATCCCAGGATCCCATAGCACTGAGCCAGGCCAGTCCTCCTCCCACCTGAGGCCGCTGCGGGGGCGAAAGGTGGAGCCAGCAGCTGCGGGTCTGCAGGTTCTGGACGCTCAGCTGGGCCCGGTAGCAGCCCCCGGGCTCGGCGTCCACGAAGCGGAGCTGGGGAGGCGTGACTCGGACCCCGGCCACCTCCAAGGAGGACTCTGGGGTCTCCACTCCTCGCTCCTTCGTCCTCAGAGGGGAAGCCATGGCCCAGGACTAGCCTCAGCTGCAGCAGCAGCGTCCCCGTCGCCATGGAGACGCAGGCTCCTCCCCCTCCCGGGCACGGTCGCCAGGCAACGGAGCTTCCGGCCTCCTGATTGGAGGAGACGCTCCCCGCGAAGGGGACGTTCGGAGCGCGAGAGCGCAGCCTCTCTCTGCAGGGAGGAGCCTTCAGCCTTTTCTGTCCAGGAGGCATCCATCCCCAAAGGACCTTTGGACCAGGATGGCTAAGAAAAAATGTTACTATTATTTCTTTATATTATTATTGTTGTTGTTATTTTATTATGTTATTATTATGTTTATTTTATGTTATTATTTTATTATTATATTTGATTATTATTTTATGTTATTATTTTGTTATTATTTTTATTATCATTTTATTTTTATAATTTATTTTTATAATTTATTTTATTAAATAATAATAATAATAATAATTTTTATTATCATTATTTCTTCCCCAAAGGGACCCAAGGAGACTCACAACAACATATTGCAATTGAAAATAAAACAAAAGATCAACTAAAAACAATGCAACATTACAAATATTAAAACCACGAGACGAGGCCATAAGAAGCATTTATACAATACATGGATATTGAGCTTTAAAAAACAAAAGGACTTTTACAGTTGCTATTGGGGTCAGGCTAGAGAGCCCCATGAGACCCTAAACAAGTATTATTATTATTATTATTATTTTCTCTGGCTATCCTTCATCAGCTTAGAAATTGCAGTCTTGTGAAACTAGGAGGAAGGAGGGGAAACCGCTTCATGAATATGTGAAACCTTTTTTTAAAAAAAGCCTTCGGTATCTGAGACTCAGATTTGAAAAGTTTTTTTAAAAGTTATTTTCCTGCTGGTATTACTTTGCAATAAAGAAACTCATTTTCCGAGTCTGAGAGGTCTCTCTCATCCCCGATTTCTGCTACTACAACTTGAGTGTTTTAAGCTTTTTGTTTTGGAATGCCCCACATTTTTCTTACTCCTACGTTCAGGGTGACCCATTGTCCTCCTTTTCCAGGACGTGTCCTCCATCTCAGCCTTCTGTCCAAGGTCCTCCATTTTGAGCATGACTGAGAAGAAGCATGGGTTTACATCTATAGGTGTGTTTTCAAGCTTTTAGTTTGTCATGTCCTACTTTTTTCTCAAATGTCCTACGTTTTGCAGTGGCTCGTCCTCCTTTGCGGTTAGGACATCTGGTCACCCTGTTTGAAGAGGATACTTGCCTGGAGGTAAGCCCTATTGAATTCAGCAGGAATGCCTTGTAAGAAATATCCTAAAGGCACTAGATCTTGGAAGCCAAGCAGGGCCATGCCTGGTTAGTATTTGGATGGGAGTATCACCAAGGAATAACAGATGCTGTAGACTATATCTTGGAGGAAGCCAATGGCAAACTACCTCTGTGTATTCCTTACCTAAGGAAACCTTATCCAGTTCATGGGGTCAAGCTAAGTCAAGGCACCTACTACTAATACTTCTACTATTCCTACTAGATACATAAAGGATGGCTGAGAGAAGTAGACGTAGAAAGCCAGCATGGTATAGTGGTTTGAGCAACTCGAGTCAGGGTTCAAATCTCGACTTGGCTGTGTAAAGCACTCAGCTGACCTTAGGCCTCTCTCAGCCTCAGGGCACGGCAAGAAGAAACTTGCCAAGAGAACCCCATGACTGGGATCACCATAGGTCAGAAACGATTTGAAGGTACACCAATAACACCAGGCTACAACTGTTCTGCATTCTGCTCGTTCGATCTCCCCCATCTTAATTCTCACCTCCCTCACAAAAGCTTGAAGAAATCAAATGTCTGATCAAAACACTGTGCTGTGTGTGTTATAGCACCTGTACCTTTAACAGTTGTGTAGAAGAGGTTGTTTTGGCAGGTGTTGCTTCTTGTTACCTAGTTGCATGACAAGTAACACCTGCTGAAATTCCTTCTTCTACTCAACCATTAAAGATACAGGAGCTGTCTTCAGTTTTTACTCTAGCAACCATATCTGTTAGTAACAAAAACAGGCATGCTTGGAAGTATGATTTTTCTCCTTTTAAGAGAATATAATGCTGTGTTTAGGATTAAATCTGGATTTAGGATTAAATTTGTTCAAGCACAACTAATCTGACGGGGGCACCATGTTGTGAGAGATCTGCGTAATCCTGTGGTTCTCAACCTGTGGGTCGCAACCCCTTTGGAGGCAGAACAACCCTTTCACAGGGGCTGCCTAAGACCATTGGAAAACACATATTTCTGATGGTCTTAGAAACCAAGACAAAAATAATTTTGTGGTTGGGGTCACCACAACATGAGGAACTGTATTAAGGGGTCGCGGCATTAGGAAGGTTGAGAACCACTGCTTTTGGACCAAGGAGATACTCAACCCACCCTACTCCATGGGGTTATTGTAGTGGTAAAATACGTGGTGTGGTGGCTTGGACGTTGGACTATTGACTCTGGAGACCAGGATTTAGATCCCTGCTCTGCTATGGAAGTCCTTGGGCAAGTTACACTCTCTCAGCCTCAGGATGGCAGTGGAAAGCTCCCTCTGAAGAAACTTGCCAAGAAAACCCTATGATATGGCCTTAGGGTCACCTTAAGTAAAAAAAATGACTGGGAGACACACAACAACAAAATACGTTGCACCCGCCCCTTTCCCCGCTGGATTGGGGCTTGAGCTGCCAGAACGGCAGCCGCTGAGGCCCCGATCCGCCGCTTTTCAGGCTGCGGGGAAGCAGCAAAACACCGCTTCCCCGCAGCCTGAAAAGGGGTGTCCTTGGATTTCCCCCCCTCCTCAGTAATGTCTCCAAAGCCCCCTTTTCTTTAGAACTGAAGTTGCAGTGGTTTATTGGTTGGTATTATTTTGTTTAATTTATTGTTATTTTAACTAGTTATTGTGGTTTTAAATTAGATATGTTGTTTAGTAACTTTTTAAGAAGGGAGGGAAATATATTGTTTTTATGCTGTATGTTATTTTAATGTTGTAAACCGCCCGGATTGGTTCGCCACAGGGCGGTATATAAATAAAAATTTATTATTATTATTATTATTATTATATTGGGGCTTCAAGCCCCAAGGATACCCTGCGGCGGCGGGGAGGGGGAGAAAGGGGCCGCTTGGCCCCTTTCTCCCTTGCTTCGCTGGGCGCAGCTGTCTGAAGGCTGCGCCCAGCAAAGCAGAGCAGTGCCGCGGACCAGGAAGGAGCTCCGAAACGGAGCTCCTTCCTGGTCTGCGGAAGGGGCGCCCTAGGCGCCCTGCTGCGGATTGAGGACATCACATCCACGCCGCCCCATCTAGAGGTGGCGCGGCCGTCACGTCCTCACGGCAGCGGCCGTATGGAAGGGCCACCGCCGTTTAGTGCATGACGAGCACGTACTAGGGTTAGGGCGGTGCAGAAGCACCGCCCTTTTGTAACCCTAGTGCGTGCTCGTCACGCACTAAAGTGCCAGTGTGTAACCGGCCAAAGAAAAGGATATATGGCCCATAAAGCTTCTTGGTGGAACAAGGTAAAAAAAACAGTTTAGTGGTCTGAGTACTAGGACTTTGGGAGACAAGGGTTCACATTCCTGCTCAGCTCTGGAAACTCACTGGGCGACTGTGAGCAAGTCATATTCTGTAAGAGAAAGGCAATAACAAGCCTTCCCTGAATAAATCTTTTCAAGAAGAGTCAACTAAAAGGCACATAACAAGAACAAAAATGGATAATTGCTGGTTGCATTCAAGAAGAGTCATACTTCAATGGAAGAATGCATGTTCTGCAAGCAAAAAGGTCCAGGTTTAATGCTGCCAGTTCCGGACAGGTCTGGGAAAAATCCCTGGAGACCCTAGAGAGCTGCTGCCCATCAATGTAGGCCATGGGCCTATTCGCATTACAAAATAATAGTGCTATTGTTCCCCTTTAATTGCAGTGGTTCCATCCTTGGGAAACCTGGTGAGGCACTAGAGCCCTGTGGCTGAGAATTTTATGTACTTCAACTGTATATCCCAGGTTTCCAATGGACTGGAATAATATCACTTGAAGTGGAATGATAGCATTATGATTGTGTGGTGTGAATGGGCCCATGGCAGGGCAAAATACATCCCCTGTTTGTTTCCCTAGAGGTCCCAGGGTCCCACCGCCAGGACTGATTTTGTCATCAGGCCACTTTTTAAAAAAAAAATATTTCACATGTGCAGGGACTGCACATTTTGGTTTACAGAAGACTTGTGCAAAGCTGCACATACACCTTGCTTTAGCATGACATGCAGAGGAAGAAGGTTTAGGAGAAACCTGGTTGCTGACAGAAACTGATAGCTAGAGGTATGGTCTGCAGTGAGGATGTGAAGAGGGCTAACTTTGTCCCTGGACTTGTCAGAGTTGCCCTCTCCTACAAATGGACCAGCAATCTGATTTGTTGTAAGTCAGGTTCCCACAGTCATGCATTTTCATGTGAAAATATTCCTTTTGTTGTGTGGTTTCAGTCCCATATAGATGCGAAAGTATAAATCTACAAGGAGAAAAAGATGCAGAATGTGTGTATAACAGTGCCACCTGCTGACTTCTGTCTGTCATGCAATTGTTGTGTATTATGGCAGTGTGGGACTATAAACCGTTGATTCTCAGACAGTACCTCTGAAAAATTATTGGTTTCAGAGGTTTTAGAAATAGGTCTTTGCAAAGAATATTTTTCAACTGTATATAACAGGAAATGATCCTTCAAGCCCAAGAGAGAGTTGAACCATCTGAAGTAATTCATCTGGTTCACAATGAAACCTATATGGAAGATGCTGGCAAAGCATCAGGAAGAAACTCTTCTAGAACATGGCCACATAGCCTGGAAAACCTACAAAAAACAACAAAAGGATGCAGTTTTCAGGAGGAGCTGTACAGCTTATGGAAAACTGTTCAGTTTTGTGAGAAAGCTGCAGAGCTCTGGTGACATCTGTCGGGACTTGGACAAATTGAATTGTATCATCCCTAACACATACACATGCACAGATGATTTTGCATGTTTTAGTTTGTACCGGTTTTAATAATTAGTTAGCCAGCATGGTATAGTGGTCTGAGCATTGAACTATGATTCAAATCCTCAGTCAGCCATGCAAACCCATTAGGTAACGTTGGCTAGATCACACACTCTCAGCTTCAGAAGAAAGCAAAGGCACCCCTCCCCCCCCCCAAATAAATCTTGCCAAGAATCCTCCATGATAGTGTTGCCTTAGTGTCACCATAAGCTGGTAATGACTTGAAGGCACACAACAAGAAGTCTCTTTGAGTCCCAGAATTGGGGGAAAGGTGGGATAGAAATGATAAAATATAGTAATAATAGTAATAATAATGAGTATAGCATAATACCTAGCAGCTTAATGTCCTTACAGCTTCTCCTGGGATTTGTACCTATAGCCATCCTTAACCAAAGCATATGCAGGCACTGAGTGATTTTTACTAGTGAACAGAGATAGGTGAAATATAGAGCTAATTTGAGGAGCACCATGGCTTCTGTGTTAACTCATTGCAAAGCAATCAGCTGCAGGAATGGGCTACCTGGTCTTTGGCATTTCAGCAGAAGGAAAGATGGATTCATCCAAGTCTTGGGGGCTCAACAGACAGGCGGCCAAAAGCCGCCCCTTTTAGCCCTGGATCGTTGCCGCGGCAACTGCATGCCATGGCAATGATCTGTTCCCTCTTGGGACCAAAAAGAAGCTGCTCAAAGCAGCTTGCTGGAAGGGGTGCCATAATGGTGCTTGTGTGCCATAATGACACCCTTTCCGCAGAGCGCCATTTGGACGAGCACATGCCGACATGGCGCACAGATGGTGAAGGTAGGGCTGGGTGCATGTGGACGCCCAGCCGTGCCAGTCTGTTTAAGGTCTTTCTTTGTTTTTGCCAGTTGCATATATTGAGCTAGTATTCACTGCATGGAGAACTTTAAGTTTTCCTGTGGTACTATGATATATGCTCAGCCAGCCAAATGTTCAGAGTATGTTGAGGAATGCAAGTTTTGCACCACGAACCTGATATTCTGAAGATGAGATTTAGCACCAATCACAGAGAATCCCAGTGCAAACATAAATAATAATAATAACAACAACAACATGGTTAACAGATGTTGAGAGGAGATGTGGGGAAGAAAGCCTGATTCCTTGGCCTCATTCTCACTACCTTTTAAACTGGATCACAATTTAGTTCGAACTGGTTCAAACGTTCCTGGTTCCCACTTAAATCAATTTGCTGAAGCAATTCGGTGAGGAAGGCCATGCACCAGACCCATTTAACCTGTGTCTTTTTTGCTGACTTTTTCACCAAATTGATTCAACGCAAGTGTAAACCAGAAGCGGATCGGAATGGATTCAAATTTGCTCTTCGGCCGGCTGGAGCCAAATCATTTTGAATTGATTCATTTGTGAATGCAAACCACAAGTAGGTTATTTTGATGACAGAAAATGACAGAAAATGCGATCGGGGCAAGTGTAGTATAAACCACGATCTGATGTCGAATTCATCCACCGATTTGGATCACCCACCGATTTATCTGTAAGTGGGAATGAGGCCCTTGACTCACTCCTGATAGTTTAAATGTGGTTAGTAACTGGTTAGTGTTCCAGCTATGTTGTCCCATAGTCTGAGTGAAACAAGATTAAAATCCATAACTGAGCAACATACATATGAAGGAAGATAACAACCTTTTGGTGATGTTTATTGTGTAGGAGTTCTCCTTTGTTTACAGCCATATAATAGTCCGTTAGATTTAAATTTCATGTTTATGGGAACATCTGAATTAAAATGGTGATTAGCCATCTTATTTGGGCTGTAAAAGTGTAATGCCTCTATACCTAAACCAAAATAACTAGTTTGCCAGCTTCCATAGTGATTTTACCACATCATAATCTAATTTCTTTTTATTATTCAAATACTGTAAGCAGCTGTAATGAGCAGGTAGCACAGGAAGAGCCTTTATATATATGCATATGACATTTCCTAGTAGAGGATCTATTATTTTTATTTTTATTTCAGCAAGATTAAACTGTTTTTCATCTTTATTCAGCCCTTCTCATTTAAGGCCATGCTTCAGGGCAGTACTCTCTGAATACTAAACATGTAATGTTAGTTTCACCTTCCATTATCAGTCTCCAACACTTGTGGTCTATAGGATATATCCCTTAATTGACCATAAATCCTAAGGGAGTGAACTTAATCCTTGGGAGTATGTAATAGGCCATATATATATATATATATATATATATATATATATATATATATATTCTTGTAATAATGATTCATTCTCGCATGGGAAGATGCTGCTTAGTATAATAATTACCTGATGATTGGGAGATTAACCAATAATGGGAAAGCATCCAGAAAATACAAAAAATAAAACTGCAGAAATATGTAACATGCAGAATGGGTTCAAATTAATTTATGGGAGAGATTGTAAAATGAGTTGATGACAAGCTAGTGATTATGGAAAAGAATATAAATATTCCAGTTGCAACACAAACAAAGTGAGAGGAAAGAATAATCTTATAAGGTTCAACGGTAAAATCTTATGAATTTAACTAAGGTCCTAAATACACTGCAGAAATAATCCAGTCGGAGACTGCTTTAACTGCCCTGGCTCAATGCTAGGGAATTCTGTGAGCTGTAGTTTTGTGAGATATTTAGCCTTCTTTATCAGAGAGGTGTGATGCCACAATAAACCACAATTCCCAGTTTTCCCTAGCACTAAGCCAGGTCAGTTAAAGCTGTCTCAAACTATTTCTGCAGTGTGTTTTGGACCAAAGTTGACTTGGAACATGGGTATAAACACATCTACATTAGACTGATTAGTACAGTATGCTCAATACAACAATAAAAAGTGAATACCACAGATCTTCTGTGCATATGCTGTTGTTATAGGCATCTACAAAAACACAGAGAGATTTACGGAAACAAAGATATAGCAAAAAAGTAAGACATTTCACAATCATTGTTTTCAGAGCATAGTGTCATTTGCTTTAGAAATATGATGATCAAGATTACAAATGCCAAAATCCAGAAACACCCTCTTGGACCTCAAGTAGATTCCAACCCCAGAAAAAGCTACTTTTGAATTTTGGACCATTTTAACATATCTGAGGCCCGTTACAGACGGGCCTGAAAATACAGACTGGGTAAAATACAGACTGGGTCACTTCCTGACGCCCCTAACCCTAATATGGACCCAGTCCGTACAAAATGGTGGCGGCCGTTCCACACGGCTGCCGCCATCTTGACGTAGGGGACGCGCTGCGTCCGCACGTCACGCCCTGGAAATGACGCCACGAGTGCGTGCTTTGGCACTTGCGGCGTCTCTTCTGGGGTGCAAGAAGGAGTGCGATTTTCGCACTCCTTCTTTGCAGCGTTCGGGAACCACGCTGTTTGGCTGCTGCGGTTCCCGGATGTTGTAACCAGCGGCGGCAGCAGACCGCCGCTTTTCGGCAGTCTGTAACCCGCCTCAGTCAGAAAAATGAGCTTGACATCAGGAAGTTCTCTTTAAAAGGGAATATCTTAAAACAAAGAGTGACCATCTAGACTAACTGAGACATTAGTCAATACTTTGTTTGTTGTTATTGTTATTGTTGTGTGCCTTCAAATCATTTCTGACTTATGGTAACCCTAAGGCTTTTATTATGGGGTTTTCTTGACAAGATTTGTTCAGAGGAGGTTTGTCATTGCCTTTCCCTGAAGCTGGGAGTATGTGACTTGTCCAAGGTCACCCAGTGGGTTTCATGGCCAAACTGAGAATAGAATTTTGATCTCCAGAGTCATTGTCCAACATTCAAACCACTATGCCACACTATCTCAGACAACCACCCACTTAAGAATTGTTGAGGTGATCACCTTGCCCCACGTATGACATTCCTTATCCCATGTCCTGTTTGCACTGCATTGTTTTCCAACTTGAGGATAACATGCTGGGAAAGAAAGGCTGGGGCTATTCAATTGTTGTCCAGTAATTCAATCAGTAGTCTTGACACATTTGATGTTGCTAAATAATGGAGCCACTTTCTTTCTGAAATGTATGCAGGCTATAAGATGTGACTAGGTTTCTCAGCTAGCACTTTTCTATGCTTAACCAGACAATCAAAAGTGATTCTATTTTAGAACATGCACATGTACATCATGGCAGAGATGTTGTACAAATATGGCCATATCACAACAGTATGTACATGAAAATGTAATGTGTGTGAGTTCGAGCTCTGTAGTGGAGAGGATGGCCATTATAGCTTCCTGATAGAAGGTTTCTCATAGTCTTGGCCCTGTTCTCCACAGCAGAGCTTTTAAAATTCTTTTTCATTAAGGATCTACTACTGTGCCATTTTATTGTACTCACTCTCTCTCTCTCTCTCTCTCTCACACACACACACACACACACACACAATTGTTTGTGCATTTATAACTTAGATTGTTTGGTCTTAGAACTTCAGAAAAAGTATCAGTACAGTTATAAGACTGCAGGTGTAGTTGTTGTTTTCCCTAACTTCCAAATAGCAGTTTGCACTACCCGACAAACCTCTTTATAAATATGGTGGACCACTTTGGATACAACAGGTAAGCCAAGCTTGGAAAGTTACCCTTAAGAAGAATGAACATGATGATACCCTGAAAACAACCATATCAGAATAGTGGTGGGTGCTGCTCTGGACACAGTATATTATCCCACCAGTCCTCAGTTACAGATGGCATCACTATGTTGTTATATCCATTCTTCTTAATGGATTCTTAAATAATCATATATATATATATATATATATATATATATATATATATATTTCTTAAATAATCTTAAATAACACTCCAAACTCTGCAGAACGTTCTGCCACATCATGCAATGAGCCAGGTGCATTGAGGGGTACACAAGTCCATGGGATGTGCTTACAGGGGATTTCTGAATTGCAGCTAATATGATTATTTAAATGATTGTTTTCTGTATTTACACATTTTTGAAACACATAGCAGGTAAATGATTACTTATATGTATGCATAAATGGCATTAATATCATTTATTAATTGATTTTATCAAATAATAAATTTATCAAATTTATCAAATAAATACATAGAGATAATGTAAGTTTATTAATTAGTTTAATAAAGAATCACATGAATGCCTTCCATGTGCACACAGCCTGTTCTTGTTGGAATAGAATTTCTCATGTGATCCACAGACTTCCAATTTGTACAAGTGCCAAGTGGCTATTGACTGCAGCTCTTGCAACTAGATCTCTTAAGCTGGCTCATATAGAAGAAAATTCTAGTGATGGTTGGCTGCTAAATGCATTTAGTTCACCGTTTTATCAATCTTGCAGCAGCTTAGAATCTTATATTGGGCAGAAAGTCAACCCAGAGGTGACCTGAGAGGGTAAGCTGTACATTTTGGAGGCTACATGTACATCTTGTACTTCTGAAATTGTAGAGAGGTGTAATTTTTTTAAAAAAAACCCAAATCAGTCAAAGAGATCCTACTTTCTCTGAGTTAGCAACATGACATTTTACAGACCAAAATATTTCCAAAACAATGAAGCTGTATAGCTATTCAGATTATGAAAGATGATCCAAATATATTAAAATCAGTACAGTCAGCCCTCCATACCAGCGTGGGTTCAGTTTTAGACCCCCAGCCCCACCCTGTGGATGCCAAAGAATGTAGGACCTCCTGTCCCATTACCTTCAATGGATGAAATGTGCATGGCCATGTTGGCATGGTTGCGCGCATACACCACTGTTAACAATAATGAAGTGGATCAGTACAAGTCAAACAATATTCAATTCTATAGCACTGTATTCAGTTGAATTTACACCATATCTGCCACATGTTGTTCATGGCCTGCTTAATGAGGATCTAGTACAACCACATTAAAGCATCAGAATCCATGTACTGGCAAACTACAGCTGGGAATAATATATACCTTTAGCTCAAATGTTGTTGGACCCAAGCCACTTGTGATCACTATGCCGACATCTTTTAAGAGTTTCACAGATTTGTTGGAGTACTCTAGTGAAAGATAATCCCTGAGAATTTGTTTAGAGAACTGACAGTCTAATTAACTCAATTAATTTGGCAAGCTATGGCAATTCAAATTACTGTTGAGTTGAAACCACAGACCACCTTCAAAGGGGAAAATTATGTAATTAATTACTCACACATGATTTGGGTTCCTTGAAGTGAAATAGTCTGAAGGATGGATGTTGTTACATTCATGAACAAGTATTCCAATGTACGAAAGTCATAACCAAATTTAGCACTTACACTTATATGGAAGACCAGTGATGTCCCTAGGGTTTGTGTCACCTGGTGCAATCAGTCATGGCAGGAAACAGGACTTATGGGAATGGGACTTCCAGTGTGGGATTTACAGTGCGTGTGACAGCGCACATGCACAGACAGAGATCCCGCATGCACCCCCAGGGAGCAGCCGCACATCCCCAGGAAGGGCCATGGAAAAGGGCTGCAGATGCCCCACGCCCCCAGGAAAGTCTCGGGAGAAGGCACCAGGCCCTGGGGAGGGCTGCAGATGCCCTGCGCGATCATGGGAAAGGCTGGGGAAAAGGCACCGGGCCCCAGGGAGGGCAGGGGACTGACCAGGTGTCATCCTCCTCTTTTGGGGTGTTACCCCCTTCTGGGGTGTCACCTGGTGCAGTCTGAACCCCCTGCATCCTCCCACTGACACTACTGCAGAAGACCATTTTGAACTTAACTCAGTGATGTTGTATATGTCCATTGCCACATTTAAACTGGGCCATCATTCATTCATTCATTCATTCATTCATTCCCCATTTTCCCCCAAAATTGGGACTCAAATCAGCTTACAAATTAGTAAAGCTAGTAGAGAATTTGAAAAATATGAAAACATAAGTATATGTGTGTTTGTGTGTGTTTAAGTTATTTTAAAAAACAAACCATCTATAGAGTTAAAACCATTTAAAATGAATTATATGATATATAAAAAGTCAACAAAGTAGTATGCTATTAAACACGCATCCCAGTCATTTTCTAAAGGCTTGGTAGATTGGGAAAGTTTTCACTTGCCAGTAGAAGGAGAACAAGGTTGGAGCCTTGTCCCTACCAAATTTGCCTAGGTCTCTAGACATTATCACATGGGAGGAATGTCTCCCAATTTCGAAAGAAAAGCAAGTAGGGCCAATTCGGAAATGAACACAAGTATGGTGATGGTTATCACACCACAGAAGAACACAGCGTCCATCCCAAAGCCAAAGTAGTGCAAATGCAAAAGAAATTATCATATGAATACTTACCCTTCATAGTCTAGAATTCGAATTAGCATCCCTGCACATGCGCAGTGAGGGCAGAATCGGATTGTGACCTTTTTACACTTCCGGAAGGGCTTGCCTCCAGTTCCCGTTATTGTGTCTTTCTTCATTCATTACCCTTTATTTCACATTATTACGCAATTCACCAATTCAAAACCAGTCGAAAGCAATCTTGTACTTGGTTTGAGCATTGGAATATGGCTCTAGAAAGCAGGGATCAAATGCAACTGGGTGACCTGGTGCAAGTCACACTTTCTCAGCCTCCTCAGAAAATGGCAATGGCAAACCCCATCTGAATAAACCTGCCAAGAAAACCCAAAAAGTGGGGTGGGGTCTCCAGATGGTTGTGTGTGTGAGAGAGAGACTGTGTCTGTGCCTTGAGGTCCCAAGCTATGGGGGGAATGGGGGAGTGAAGGAGTCCCTCCCATTTGGAAGTGAGGTTGTGGGGGGCCTGGATCCTCTCTGTTTCTAACCTGGCCCCTTGGGAGTCCCATTGAAGGCAATGGCACTGCCTTGCCGTGAGTCGGAAGAAGGGAAAAGGGGAGGGGAAGCTGTGCAGGAACCAGAGCTGGAGACTAAGGCTACATCCACACTGGAGAAATAACCCAGTTTGGCACCCCTTTAACTCTTTGTGGCTCAAGGCTATGGAATTCTGGGAGTTGGAATTTGTTGTGAGCCCAGAGCGATGTCCCTTAGGGGAGGAAAAGAGATCCACATTCCCCAGGCTGCCCCACTCCATCCTCCCCCAAAAGAGGAGGAATGAGGGAAGAAGAAGAACTCTTTGGGGCTAATCAAAAGGGGGGGGGAGTTTTCTCTCTCTTTTTGAAGCCCCTTGGCCCTGGAGGAAGGAAAGAAGGAAGGCAAAAAGATCCCTGAGGGGCACAAGGGGCCAGGAGCAGGGCAAGCCCCAAGCCCTTCATTTTGGGCAGAGAGAGAGCTTGAAGGACGCCTAATGGAGAGCCTCCCCACCACCACCACCACTCTTTCATGTCAAAAACAGCTGCTTCTCCTCCCAGCTGCCGGGGAAGACCAAGGAGCCCCAGAAGCCAAAACAAAAACGGAGGATCATGGGAACTGATGCGGGGGAATACCACGGCCACAGCAGACATGCATATCACACCAAACAACACCACATTGAATGTGAAGTAGCCTGAGAATAGGATTTGTGAATTTGCTAGTTCACCGAATTTACTTAATTTTGGATTGATATGGAATTGTATTCAGAATGTGTTCCCATTGCCAGCAATTTCATGAGATACCCATGATTACGTTCAGGATGACATTGGATTATACTTCCAGATTCCATCATGTGATCATGACCTCTAAGACAGGGAGAAGGGCCTCTCCCAAAGATCTTAGGGCTTGAACTTTACACTGAATATATACAGTAATGTTAGCAGCTTCCCCCTTGGTCAAAGACAGAGAATATTGGAGCATCCAGATGTGCTGGGCTACAACTTTCATAATACTTTGCCATTGGCCATGATGTCTGAGACTTGAGAATTTGTCCAACATATCTGAAAGTCAAAAATTCCCCATCTAAGACCTATATTATGGGTAATAATAATAATAATAATAATAATAATAATAATAATAAACTGTTTATTTTTATACCGCTTTTCCTTGAGATCAATGCGGTGTACATCTACAAGAGCTATCACATACAATATAAAAACAGTTAAAAACATTTCAATAATAATCACAATTATTCAATAAAATTATCTAAAAACAGCTATAAAATATCGATTAATCTAATTGGGGAATAAGTTCTCTACAGTGAGTCGGGAGGGTATGCTTGCCAGAAGAGATAAGTTTTTAACACCTTTTTGAAGGCTTCCAGTGTACTGCTGAGGCGGATCTCTTCACGAAGTGCATTCCAAAGAGTAGGAGCTATCGCTGAGTAAGCTCTTTGATGGGTTGTTGCCAGTCGTACCTTAGGGTGTTCGAGTAGCAATTTCCCCGATGTTCTCAAAGTGTGGGGCAGACTGTGTAGGGAGAGGCGTTCCCTCAAGTAACTTGGGCCTAAGCCATGTAGGGCTTTAAACGTAATAACCAACACTTTGTACTGGGACCGGAAGAGAATTGGCAGCCAGTGGAGAGATTTTAATACGGGAGTTATATGATCTGATCTAGATGTGCCCGTGACCAGTCTGGCTGCAGCATTTTGAATCAGCTAAAGCTTCCGAACCTGGTACAAAGGTAGTCCCATGTAGAGCGCGTTACAGAAATCCAAACGAGAGGTTACCAATGCATGTACTACCGTTTCTAGGTCTTTTCGATCCAGTCAGGGTACCTGGTATATTAGACACTGAGTATATGCAGTTTCACATGTGGAAATTTCTAGTGCAGTTGCTCATTTAAATACCTTATGAAAAAGCTTAATTTGCTAGCCAGACTGCTATCTGGTGTGCACACAAATCATCAGTCTTTTGCCAATTGCACTACCTTTTGATCTCAATTTGAGGTGTTGATTTTGACCTACAAAGCTCTAAGGAGCTTGGGGACATGTTATCTAAAAGACTGTATCCTCTGATATGAGCCTTCCTAGGACTGAGATTCTCAATTAGAGGCCCTGTTGTATGTCCAACCAGCCCATGGGTCTATGTTTTTTCAGCTGCAAATGCAAGGCTTTTTGTCTACAGCATTTCAGCTGTAAAACTACCTGCCGGAGAAGTCAGGCTGCCCACATTACTACTGAGCTTCCCATAGACAACCAATGTTTCACAAAGTCTTTGGTCCTTAAAATCATAATTGCCTTTAGGGGACTGTTTTAATTGGGTTTTTCAAGCTTTTTTTGTGTTAATTATTTTTAAACACAATTCTTGCCTGTTTTTCTATATATCCTGCATTGGTTCAGGAGTCACGATGGGATGAGATGCAAATAATTGTAATTAATACTAATTAAATAATATGGTTCACTGTTTCCATTAAATATAGTTCTAAGTATTTATCAACTTTTTGCTTCAACAATATTTCTAGGTAATATTTTAACAGTGTGCTATATTCCTGCAATAAACAATCATGGAGGGTTTTTCTTCTATATTTGCTCACTGGGTAGCTCCAGTTTGTGTGGGGGCATACCATGCGTTACTAAAAAAGATAATTCATACCAGCATTTTGCTCAGTTTCTGCAAATGACTACTATTATTTTGGCTTTTTCCAATGCATATTCAGGACAGTTATTTTATCTGAAGATATGCCCTTGTTTGTCTCAGTATTTACATATGTGCTGGTAAACTGGCTTTTGGTTTCTTTTATTGCTGAGATACATAAGGTACATTAAAAAATGGTACAAAGAGGTACATAATAAAAATGGGAAGCTAATATTTAAAGGAGACTATCAAACAGGTGGTGGTAAATGAAATACTGAATGTTACAAAATAGGGTTCTGTTTGAGTATGACATTGTTCAAGAGGAGTTGAATTATGATTTTTGCATTCAGGGATGCAGAACCACTGTAAGTCTGTAGTATACGTGCTTCTCATGCACAACTTCTTCAGATACTGACTACAAATAATAATATATTGAAAACACTACACAAATATATAAAATCAGCTGAAATGTATAACAATAGTAGAGAAAACTCTATTTGCATCTTGTTGAACCCACTTCACCCACCCCACTCAGATACAGTGTCACTAAATGAATGGAGCTCAGAAACGATTATTAAGGGGTTGTTAAACTGAATAGCATTTAGCTCTCATTGTAATAGAGGCGAAGAAGGAAAGGCATGTGTGTCAAGTAACAGGAATATTGCTGGCTGGTTTAGTTGTCATGGTGATTCCTTTGAGACTAGGATAGTACAGTAAATGGTGTTCGCTTAAGCTGCAAACCTAAATGTGGATCTAAAGTTCCATTGAGTCCACTGGGACTTACTTCTGAGTACACATTCCAGTGGCCTGGATTACTAGAGAGTTGTGCTTTGGAGATAACAGCAACATGGAGCTATAACAAGCTGTGTGCTGTTGTGCAGCTGATGCTTTCTCTTTTCTATTTGCATCAGAAAGCTTTGCAGAAAACAGCATTTGGAGCCAAATCTTGTGTAAAATCTTCTATAATGGTTAGCTAGTGTTTGTGAAATTAAAAACTAAGGCTGTAATCCTATATGTTTGCAATCCTAGCTAACACTGCAGCATTCCTGCAGTTGTCCCTGAAATAAAGAAGAGATCAGAAAGCGGGGTGGGAGTCTTCAGATGGTCGTGTGTGTGTTTGATCTTGGATTTCCCCATACCTTTCCTTATAGATTACTCTCATTTCTCAGACCTCTGACCTCCAATAGTGTTAGAGAAGGGGGATATGAAGCTGTTGTGTGTCCAGAGCAGGGAAGAGGTCTGGATGTACCACACTGTTGTTGTTGTTGTTGTTGTTGTTGTTATATTTAAGTTATTTTGCAAAATTTGAAATTTCCTAGGGGAAAGGTGGGCAACTTGTGGCCTCCAGATGTTATTCGGTTGTAATTCCCATGAACTCTAGCAAACATGGTAAGTTGTGCCCAAGAACATATAGAGGGCCAAAATGATATTAAACACAAATCCATATATGATTAATTTTAAATAATTTATAATTATATGATACTAACGGGTCAGTAGCTTTTAAAGTACATGCCAGTTTATCAAGTGTAAAAAAAAATGTACTATAAAATATAGTTAAAATACTCCAATACATTTAAAATATTATACAATATGAACAGGTCTCTCTGGCCATAACATCATAAGAACAACATTAAATATGAATACCTTTCTTAATGTATAAAACACAGATTTTGCAAAGTGATCTATTCTTTTGAAATATTGTCTTGTCTTTTAAAAAAAATATTCTTCTTCTGGGCACCAACATCTGGGCACAATGAAAGTATACTACTTCAGGTGGAACATGTGCAAACATAAATAAGAATTTTTACATGCAAATTCTGTGCATTTTGATTACTTCAGCTTAATTTAATTCAGACACACTGACCTATGCTGAAGCTTTTGTGTAAATTCTAGTTGTGATCAACAGCAAAAAAATTAGCCCAATCTACCAGATATCTAAAGACTGAGGGTTTTTTAAAAAAAAAAAAAAAAAGAGGGGCAAATTTATTATAATTCTAATATTTTATTGAACTATGCTTGGAGTTAATTTGATTAGAAAAGAGCGATTTTACCTGTCAAAAACGGGCCACATGATCTACAGAGTATCTGCAGTGAAACTCTTCAATGTAAGCTAATTCTAAATGGCTGACATTGCTCAGGAGGGATTTAAAATACTTGCTAGCAAATATCTTGTAAGGAAATTAGACTCCTATATTGGACAGAATCAAAGGCCAGAGGGGGAGGGAGGGAGAGGAGAAGCAGCAGCAGCAGCACCACCACCACCACCACCACTGCCACCTTTTGCTTCCTTTGAACTTGTATCTACAGCACAGGAGTTGCAAACATTCCTTTTAAAAATTAAGTACATGTATAGTACAAAGCCCAAAACATAATTGGTTGCCATTATTATTTCCAGTTTCATAAACTAACTTTACTTTCCCATTTTTAAAAGGAACCAAGCTAGGTATTTTAGCTACTTTTTAAAAAAAAAAAATACTATAAATCGACTCTAAGGTGTGCCTGTGGCACAAAGCACACACACCATTGTCACCTCAGCCAGTGGTGTCTGTCCATGAGGTTGGTGTCACCTAGTGGCTGTGGAGAGCCATTTGGCCTCTGTTGCTTGAGGGGGCGGTACTATAGCCTCCAGAGGGCCGTTTGAAATCCACCGTGGCTACTTGGCAAGCAAGAAGAGGACAGGATGCCCCTTCTCATTCGCCCAACAATCACGCTAGTACTACTGGGTGAATCACTGGGGGTGTCACCCAGTGCGTTCTATATCCTCTGTATCCACTAGTCCACTGCATAATCCACTGCATTATCACTCCTGATAATCGACTATTACTAGGTAGTCTAGGGACAAATTTGCACTACACAATTATAGAGTTATTATGCCAGTTTAACTGTCATGGTTCCATTCTATAGACTCCTGGCACTGGCCATGCAGGCAACAGCATTTGCAATTCTCAGCAAGAGCTCCCCAGTGCCTTTCCAAACTACAAACCTCATGATTCCATAGGATTGAACCATGACCGTTAAAGTAGAATAATAATTCTAAAACTGTGTGGTGTGAATGGGCCCCAAATCACAGAGTGCTGGCTGAAGTCTCTGGAATCTTTATACTTCCCCAGGGTAGAAGGAGATGAAGCTCAGGACCAGTGGTATTGGATGAGGATAAAGACTGATTTTGGTCAGTGTTTTAAATCTTCAGCATGAATCTCACCTATTCTCAGCAGAGACCATTGTACTTTGACTCAGTGTAAAAGCTGTTTGTTTGTATGTTATGCTCAAACACACCTTGGTGCACCCAAAAACCAGAAGCAAGGAGAAGCAACGGGACAAAAAATTGGTGGTTGTCTGCATTTAGGTTAGTAGCAATAGCAATACCATTTACATTTCTATACCACTTAATAGTGAACTCAGCACACTCTAAGAGTTTACAAGTTGTAGGCCAATTATACTATTTGGAGCAAGGCAGAGAGTGGTGGGTCAAAATTCATGAATTTTCCTGTATGTACAAGATCTGGGAGCAGCATCAAACAGAGAGGAAAAATTATACTCCATGGACTGGCACTGAACCTTCCATTAAAGGGCCTAGAAAAACTATTCATCTTCCATGTATTTTGTAGGGTAAGTCTGTTTAGGATGCAAACCCTCAAGGGTCTGTTAACAACTGCTTGACCTTTTGGGTTGCCACATTGCCTGGTTATTTCCTAGATTCTCTGGGCTCATTTACCCAGATTCTCTTTGTTCCCATTTGCATGGTCAGCTGGCTCTGCTGCCAACTTTCTCAACTCTTACTTCTTAATTTCTGGACATCACAAAGTCCCAAAAGGGTCTCAAGGGCTGGGCCCAGAATTTAGGTGAATCCTCATGCAGGCGACCAGAGAAACCAACCCACAATAGAGTTTCAAGATGCAGCACAAGGCACAGCATGAACCAACAACTGAGCCATTAATTTTAAAAGTAAAATTATCCCTCATTAATTTACAGTCATCATGTAACCAGCATTAATAGAGAAATCAGTTGCAAGTAATGTGCTATCCATGACTTTTAACTTCCAAACTGTAATACAGCACCTCTTCTGCTTCTCTCTTCTCCTTATCTGTAGGCTTTGGCTGTGTAGGTATGCACTGTCTGATCTAAAGAGACCCTGTGTGTAAAGTTGCAATCTTATGTACATTTACTTTTCAGTAAACACCATTGAACATCATAGGAATGATGTCCAAGTCGATGTGAATAGGAGCAGATGGCACATCTTTCTTTTCTTGTGAAGTTAAGTTTTGACAGTGTCACTCTGTTAACATTTCATTGTCAAGCCATGTATTTGTAAAAATAATATCTAGCCTGAAACAGTCAGGTCAGGTTAACAGATAGTAGCCCTAGAAACTGAAATTATAATGACAACTGCAGCAAGAGCGGCAGGAGCAGAGTAACATAAAGCACTCAACCAATGTCCTTGAGCACAGTTTAAGAGGGATTATACTTAGGCAAGATAAGGTCAGGGTCAGCAGAGAAGGCTCTAGTGTCAGAAGTGGAGCAGCAAACTCCTCAGCTTCTCCCCCATCAGAAGGTATCTAAAGCCAGCCAGTGGCATGTGAAGCAAAAAACAAAACAAAAAAACATGCTCAAACCTCCATACCCACTTCACAATACAGTGACATGTTGGAATAGTAAGAATATGATGTGCCCTTTCATGACACTGAAATCCACTGTTCATATCACCTAGGAGCTGTTTACACAGACCAAAAAAAAATCAGCCTCACATCTAATTTTCCTGGCCTGCAACCACTCTGCAGCAACCCTCAATGCCACATACTGTCAAACACATTGAGGTGACATCAGGCATAAGCAGCCACACATTAGCTCCACTGCTGTTTTGCTTTTGCTCCAATGTTTTTTGCCTTTTCAATATGCATCAGCCTATTAACCAGCAGCTATTATTGCTTGCCTGTCAATCTAGATCACCTTACATTCTGATTGGACACTTCCCTTCCAAGCCCCTTTCCCCTTTTTTCCAGGGAGGGAATTTTAAACACACACACACACACACACACCACTATATTTTATTTATCTTTTATTTATAGAAATGTCCAGCCATGAGATCAGCAGTCAGAGATCATCTCCCTGCCACTCATGTGTCATATCTGTTTTTACTCTTTGTAGGGCCCATTCCCACTTACATTTAAACCAGTTTGCAAATCGTATTGACACCGGGTTGTGGATTTGATTGAGGCCAATACCTAGTTCCCACTATAGAAGTGAATTATTTCAATAATTCTTTGCATTTGTGTCTTTTTTGACATGCTTGTAGTTTACACCAGCTGGTCTTTATATGTCAATTATATGACACGCATGTACACGCCATCTGTGCCAACCTGGGCTGCTTCCTGGGGCTCCAGAGCTCCCAAGCCTCCTAGGGAGCAGGCAATCCAGACGCTCCATGATGGGGGGGGGCGATGCCCAACACCCCCAGTGGAGAGGAAGCTGAGGCAGTTTTTTTGGACAGTTTCCTCAGAGCAGACTTTGCCATTGCCGTTCTCCGAGGCTGAGAGAGTGGGTCTTGCCCAAGGTTACCCAGTGGTTTGCATGGCTCAGTGTGGGGATTCAAATTCTCTTTCCCCCAGGCATTCTCTAATTCCAGGGGGATTATACCACCACCACTGCCACCACCTCCCAGAGATTTTGGGGCTCTCCTCCCCTCCCCCACCTCCCCACCCCCACTATGCATGCACACCATCCCCCACCCCCACCTACCCGACGCAGGGAAGCCTGGCCAGGAGGTCACCCTTCCTCCTCCTTCTGTGATGCCTTCAGGAGTCTCCAGCCAGGGGAGGCTCAGCCATTGCCTCTTGGGGGAACCAAGCCTCCAACAGCAGTGGAAATTCAATGGCTCCAGGATAGGGTGGGGGCATGCCCAACATCCCTGATGGAGAGGAAGCCAGAATGGATGGCATTTTGGAATTCCTCCTGGAGTAAAAGTTGGAATGTAGGATGGGTCCCCAAAGACTTGTGAGGTATGGGATGCACCAGTGTACCAACCCACTGCCCCAGTAATCCCTCTCCTCTAGTTTGATGTGATTCAGGTCCATTGTTCCCACTTGCTTGCTAGTCGTTTCTTTTCAAAAGAACTGCCAAAAAACTAGTGTCAGGAAAGAGTGTGGTTTTTTTTTTTCATTTGTCTCGCTTCAAAGTGAGACAGAATGATTACAGTCGCATCTGAAACCATTTCCAATGGGAACGAGGCACAAATAAAGCAAACAGCCAGTCGACGTAAATCATTGTGGGAATGGCCCCATAGTCTTCCCCTCACTTTGATCCTCTCCCCAACTTATCAGCATTGTGTAGTCTTTGTTTTTACTTCAGAGATGGTGTGCATGCATTCCCTCCCTCTGATCATTCACTTGCTTGTTTGCTCATGCAGAGATCTCATGCACTCCTTTCCCCACACCTCCCATACATATATAGGGTTGCCATAATTCCGGACCTACAAAACGGGGAAAATGTAGGACAAAATTTTCAATTGTAGGACACCGAAAAATGTGTCCTACGTTTGAAAATTTTGCCCTACATTTTTCCGCGGAGGGGAGCGGAGGCCAAGCGGCGAGGGAAAGCCTCCACTTAAGGAGGCTTTTCCCTCCCCGTCCCTGGGCCCTGGGCTCGCCGCGATCGGGGCCTCTCTTCCTTCCCCAGCCTCCCAGAGGCCGCGGAGGAAGCGCGAGGCCGCGGGCGATCGCCGAGGCCTCCCTTCCTTTCCTGGCCTCCGCAGAGGCCGCGGAGGAAGGGCCAGGCCTCGCGCGATCGCGGGGCCTCCCTTCCTTCCCCGGCCTCCCGCAGAGGCCGCGGAGGAAGGGCCAGGCCTCGCGCGATCGCCGGGGCCTCCCTTCCTTCCCCGGCCTCCAAGAGGCTGAGGAGGAAGGCGCGAGGCTGCCGGTGATCGCCGGGGCCTCGCCTCTTCCTGCCTCCGCGGAGGCCAGGAAGGTGAGGAGGCCTCCGCGGAGGCCAGGAAGGAGTGAGGAGGCTGCAGGGAGACGGGGAGGTTGGCACGGCTTGCGCGCAGGAAGTGCCACCTCCCTGCAGCCTCCTCCGCCCCGGCCTTGCTGCCCTCCTCTTCCTCCGCGCACGGCCATGCGCGGTGGAGGAGGAGGAGGCAGCGAGACCCCCCGGGTTGCTCCGCAACCCCGCTGCAACCGGGCTTTTCCCGGTTTGGGCGGCACCCGTGCAGTGAACGGGCAGGTGCCGCCAAAACCGGGAAAAACCCGGTTGCAGCCGGTTATGGCAACCCTACTATAATGCAGATCTCCATATGTGTGAGCAAGCAATTGGGGGGGGTTGAGAATGCATGAGATCTCTGCACAAGTGAATGAGCAAATGATTAGGGAAGGCAGAAGGCATACACATGCTCCTTTCACAAATAAAAACTCGATGCTGATCGCATGGGGGATGGATTGGAGTGAGGGAAGATTACAAAGAATAAAAGCCAACTTGACCCTTGGGCAGGGGGGAGAGAGGAAGGGGTAGCCTGATCTAGACCCTCACCATTAATGTCATGGCTGAACAGGCATTAAGGCAGAAAAACATGGCAGCACATATCAGGTTTGCCAGACCCAACCAGTCCCTTCCACAAAACCCCCTCCCAACCCGGTCTCCCTACTGAAGCTGCCTTGGAGCACCAGCCACAAACAGGAAAATCTGGATTTTTAGAAGTAGTAGTTCAGAGTAAAAGGTGACTTTTTAGAAACTGGATTAAAGCCACATTCCCTGCAAATTCACTTCCCTGTGAATCATCGAGAACATTGTGTGCTCATCTTGTGGCCACTGCAAAGTTTGTCAGGTTTTTTCACCTGTGTAGACAAGCCCTAAGTCCTCATCTATCTGCAGTACATCTACAAATATCAAAATGCTAACCTGTGAAAGTTAATAGGTCATTTGCCATTGACTCCAGTATCTGTTGTGACAAAGCTGCCTTGCTGAGATTGCCCAGGATGGTAAGCAAGCCAGAGCCGCTGTCTTCTTTGCATTCACGTTCCCCCTATATCCTATATTTCAACCTTCATGCCAGGAAGAATTTCAAAACATCCTCAGTTTGGAACCTGGCTAATAAACATGAATTTCTATTTCTGTTTTTAGCTTTTTTGTTTGTTTGTTTGGTAATGTCTCCATTTTTGCTTGCCCTGCTTCAATGGCCATGGCTCAATGCTACAGAATTCTGGGAGTTGTAGTTTGTTGGGGCACCAGAGCCTCTCTGATATCTCACAAATCCACAAATCCTAAGGATCATTTGCATGACGCGCCATAATGTGAATCATTGCATTCATGCATTCTGGGTTTGTTATTCACACTGTGGAACTGCATCTATGTGCATCTCTGCAAATTCGATTGTTCACATGTGCAAGCATTCGCATAAAGATGGAGCTGATTATATGAATGCATTCAGAACCCCTTTTTTGGTATGCAGCATTTTATCCTGGGTCTATTCAGGTCTATTTGTATCTGTTTTTCACACTAGTGTTATTATTATTATTAACCTTTATTTATAAAGCGCTGTAAATTTACTAATGATGCTGATCTTTTTTAAAAACTCGAAAATCCCAGTATCGATTATCCCAGATTAAGTGGTTTTTTTGGCAGCTCTCCCCCCCCCCCCATAACTTAATTGTGTGCATTTGGGATGTGTGTGAACAGAGATTTAATCTGGATTTATCCTGGATTATTTTCCCAGTGTGAACGATTCTGGTATTGAGTCATGGTTCAAAACACACTGCAGAAACAATCCAGTTTGAGACTAGTTTAACTGCCCTGGCTCAGTGCTAGGCAATCCTAGGAATGGCAGTTTACTGTGGCACCAGAACAGAGGAAGAAAGCTAAATGCCTCACAAAACCACAAACCCCAGAATTCCATTGCATTGAGCCAGGGCAGTTAAAGTAGTGGCAAAAGTGGAATTCTTTCTGCAGTGCGGATGCAGCTTGGATGGTCACAATAATGAGTGGCATAACCATTTTTTAGGCTCTCCATTCCTGAGAATAGTACACTTGCCCCTCTGCATTTGCTGAAGTTAGGGGCACAGGACCCCCATGAATGTAGGAAAACTGCAAACAACAAAAATACTGTGTTTTTACCTGAGAGAACAGCTTTCTAGGCATCTCTAGGTGCTCCAATGCCTCTCTGTGGTCAATATCTGCCAGAGCCTGACCATCGAATTGCCCTGGAGGGGCTCAAAAGGCCTAGTAGAGTGGTGTCTCTAGGACTCTCTAGGTCCTTGAGTGTGACTTTTGGCTCAAGTTGGCCCCAGAGCTGCTCTGGAGGAGCTAGAGATTCCTAAAGAGAATAAAGTAATCAAATCTGTGTGAAGCAGCAAATGTGGAGGAGGCAGGAGCAAACACACACAGGCTGCTGGCCTCTTCTTAGGAGGAGGAGGAGGCCTGAGGGCTGGAAAGGAGGAGTCCCCCAGCTTTGTGGGGCGGCGCCTTCCTTTCCTGCTGAGCTTGGGCATTCCACTCCCGCCTTCCCTTCCCTCTGTTTTGGGTTTCCCTCCCCTCCAGCTTTCAGGAATCACAGGAGGAGGAGGAGGAGGAGGGACGGGGAGGCAAGGCAAGGCAAGCGCAGCGCCTGCGTAAAAGCGCGCGGCAGGGAGTGCGGCGGCGGCGGCGGCAGACTGGCGCTAGACTGCAGGAGCCAGGGCCAGGTAAGGCAAGCTCCGGGGGTGCTCTAGTTGGCCTTCTTTATCCACGGGTTCAAGCATCCACGGCATGGAAATGTTTTTTAAAAGCTCCCAACCAACAAAGCTTGCTTTGGGCGTTTTATCGAAGGGACGGCGCGGGGCTCGTGCAGCCACAGATTTGGAGGGTCCTGGAAAGGGGTGGGTGGGAGCCCAGCAAGTCCTCCTTTTCCAGGGCCCGCCCTACATTTCCGCTCCCTGCCCAGGAAGGGCTTTCCGAATGGTCCTCCATTTGGAGCCTGACTAAAAGAAGGAGGGTTTGGAGGTTTGAGTGAGGCAGGCGTCTCCTGTAGTCTTTGGGGAGGGCCTCCGCTTGCTGCTGTTGTTTTTTCTGGGGGCTGGTCCTCTGGATGGGAGGGAGTCGCCCGGAGTGGAAGAAGGGGAGGGGGTCTCCCCTTCAGTGCAGAACTCAAGCGGACCTTGGCCCTGCTGCTGGGGCTTCTAGCTTGCAGACTCTTGGGCTGGGGAGTTTCGGGGTTGGAGGGCTGGACTGTTCGATGAAACTCATGAAGCCCACTGGGTGCACCTTGGGCAAGGCTCAGGCTCTCTGGGGAGGGGAATAGACCTCAGATAAATAAATCTTAAATAAATACACCCCCCCCCTTGAATCAGTCTTGCCAAGGACCCTGTGAGGTTGTCCAAGTCACACTCTCTCAGCCTCAGAGAAAGAAAAGTGACAAGACAACCCCGTGATAGGTTCGCCTCAGGGGCGCCATAAGTCAGAAAGGACCAGCAGGCACACAACAACAATGAGGCCCCAAAGCTCTTTGACAGACTTTGAAGCAAACTACAAACCCCATGCCCAAACTGCCCACTCTGGGCCCCACAACAAACTCCAACCCCCAGAATTCCATGGCCTTGAGCCAGGGCAGCTGTGGATGCAGGATTCCCAGGGGAGACTGATCAGGAACCCTTTTCCTGTGGCTGCCACATTGTTAGCTGTGGAAGAGAAAGAATGTATCTGGAGCCGATGCTGCCACTTGGCTCCCTCTGCTTGGGATGGAGCCTGGGCACCCAAGGAATGCCAATGATATTGAAATGAACCCAGAAATGGCAAGGTTTAAGGCAGACACTTGTCTTGAGTCCCAATTTTGGTACAAATAACTATGAAATAATAGTAATTGGCTTTAGTTCATTTTCTAATCTTTCCACTGGAAGGACTCCTCTGAAAGAAGTGACTTTAAAGCAAGCCCTGTTCTTTCCTGGACTTTCACAATGTTGAGAAGGACTCTCCTTGCAAAAGCCCAGCCCTGTTGAGTTTACCAGGAAATTGGCCTCCATTGTGTCTGGTACTTGGAGCCTTGACCTCTTCCAGCCCTTTCTGTGTGTTGTCTTTGCCCTGAGCCCTCCCAGGGGGAAAAAAGAAGGCATTGTACTTCTGTGTTTGCTGCAGAAAACATTTCCCTTGCCAAGTGGCAGCGGCGTTCAATTACTTAGTGTCTGATATATCTCTCTGCTGACGATGCCTGGGCAAAATCAAGTCTGCTTTTCAAATGCTTTCAGCAGCCACCATGAGATTTCTTATTTGACGTGTGGAGGCACCTCGACGTATTTGTGTGAACATCAGAAAACAGATTAATCCACCGCATCAGACAGTAAAGGCATGTATTTACATTCCTTCCTCATAAAAAAATACACAAAAGTATGCAGTTTGAGCTGGTTAGCACATTTATTTATTTCCAGGATTTATATCCCACCTTTCCCCCACAATGGGATTCATATTTTAGCTTCAGATGGGGCTGAAATAAACAGATAATGTCTGTGACATGTACACAGCTCTAGGTATGTTACTGTCGTGTGCCTTCAAGGTGTTTCCAACTTATGGTGACCCTAAGGTGACCCTATTGGGGTTTTCTTGGCAAGATTTGTTCAGAGGAGGTTTGCCATTGTCTTCTCTTGGGGGTGAGAGTATGTGACTTGCCAAGGACGCCCAGTGGGTTTCATGACTGAGCAGGGAATCAGACCCTGGTCTCCAAAGTTGTAGTCCAACACTCAAACCACTATGGTTTTCATGCAAGTACACAAATACTTGTGTACCAACCCTCATATCAGATGCAACTGCCAAAAATGTGTCTGAATGAATTTGAGTAAGACCTGTTTTTATAATGGTGTAGTTCTTTTTTTAAAAAGTAGTGACTCCTATGATTAACTGATGTGATAACCCAATCCATATCACTGATGTGATAACCAGAACCATATCAGTGGTGTTCTTAGGTTTTCTCTTATAAATCCCAGTGGGGAAGGGGCTTTCAGAAAAGGTAGTTGAAAACTGAGACATTCCTTCACCTGACTAAACCTGCTGCAGTGCCCCCCTGAACAGGTAACCTGGCTGTGCACTTGGCGTTCTTAGGCCTTTCAAGCTATTCAGAGATAATATACCTCTCAAAAATATTTTTAGATATTTTAAATATTTTTAAAATAATTTAAAAAAAAGGTAAGATAATAAAACCCGTTTACAGATTACTAGAAGATCAGGACATCTGAGCAGCTATGTCACTGTAAGAATTTCAGTAGTAGCAGTAAAAGGTGAGCACACTGCCTCTTCAGCATCATCTCTGTTTTGTTTTTGCAAATGAAAATTCTCAGCTAACACAACACGCAATCTACTTATCCAGACAACATATAGATCTCTGAACATATTGAAAAATACATTGGAATCTTCTAAAACATACATTGTTGTTGTTGTGTGCCTTCAAGTCATTTCCAGTTGATGAGATTTTTTTGGCCAGATTTGTTCAGAGGAATCAAAGGCTTTCATGGCTTTTTGTGAGTTTTTCAGGCTATGTGGCCATGTTCTAGAAGAGTTTCTTCCTGACATTTCACCAGCATCTGTGGCTGGCATCTTCAGAGAATGCTTGCCTGGAAAGGACTTGGGCATGTATATTGTGTAACCTGGAAAGGCAGGAGTGATTTGCATGTGTATAGTTTTGTTGCTAATGGCAGGCCTCAGGCTGGGAGGGTCTGCAAAAGAGGATTAGTGGTGGGATCCAGACCACCCCTTTGAGGTGGCCTGCACCCGCCCCTTTCCCCTCTGGATTGGGGCCTGGGCATCTGCAGCAGCAGCCCCAGAGGCCCCAATCCACCACATCTCCAGGCCTTGGGGAAGCGGCAAAATGCCACTTCTCCAAGGCCTGGTAAAGTGTGTTCTTAGGACTTCATGCCCCAAGGACACCCTGACAGCTGCTGGGAAGGGGAGAAAGGGGCCACTCGGCCCCTTTCTCTTCCGCATCGCTGGCGTGGCTGTATAAAGGCCGTGCCAGTGATGTGTGCGGCAAAAAGGAGCTCTGTTTCACCCTGCAGCATCGCAGGGATGTTACGCCTGCGCTGTGCCATTTGGCTGCAGCACAGCCGTGACATAATGGCGGTGCTTGTGTATACAGGGCGCCGCCATTATCATGCTGCCGCAACGTGCTAAGGTTGCAGGGCGTGCGGTGGCACCACCCTTGGGCAACCCTAGCATGTATCCAGGCCGGCGCAAAGCACCAGTCTGGAAAGCCCCAGTGTCTGCTTGATAGTGTTCATTGTCTGCTGGGAGATTTCTCATTTGCATTTGTTGAATCTTTATCTTGCTATTTTTCAGGACTGGTAGCCAAACCTTGTTTACTTTAAGGGTTTCCTCTTTTCTGTTGAAATTGTCCAGGTGTTTGTGGATTTCAATGGCTTCCCTCTGCATCCTGACATGGTAGTGGTTGGCATGGCCTAGAATTTCAGATTTTCAAACAGTATTTAATGCCCAGGATGGTTTGTGGCATGTTCTGACTTTTAAGAATCAATTTACCAGGTAAAAATTAAATTATATTTTCAGCCACATTCATTCACATGGGAGTAATCCTACTCTGCTAAAACTGAAAAAGCTTTTTTCCCTCCTGAAATGTATATACTTTGTAATTGGGATATTACAATCTAAAGATGGCTGCCAGCCAGGAAACACCTGACAGATGAAGGGGTTTATCACACTGAAGGCTAAGTGCCTAAATCCTGTGCAGAAATGGGATTTAAATCCTGGAAAAATCCTGCAAAACGGGATCATTTTCAATTATACAATTGTCTCCATCAGCATTGGGTATTGAGCATTAATGCAAAAATTGCCTGCATAGAAAGTGGACAAAATCGGCCGCTTTTTACTTTCAGGAGAATCCCAAAAGTAAAAAGTGCCTGATTTTGTCCACTTTCTGTGTGGATTAATGCCTGATTGAAGTTGTGAAAAAACAATCCCACTTCTGTGGGATTTTCCCATTTTAAATCCTGTCTCTGCAAACTTCTGCATAAATCCTGTGTGATAAACTCCTAAATCAGTACTCAGATCCCAAGTGACATTTCTAGCCAGCCTGTTGCCTGTTTGTTTAAACCACCCTTCCTTAATACAGGGCCTTCCAAGGATGTTGACTACAACTCCCTGCCAGCATAGCTGGGTCATTCTGGAAATTGTAGCCCAACACATCTGGCAAGCACCAGGTTGAGGGAGACTGGTATAAAATTAGATCACATATTTTATTCTAAAAGGTCAAGAAGGCTAGCAAATAATCAGAAACAATTTTTTAAAAAAGCACTAAAAGTAACAGAATAAAAGTTTTCCTTGAAACAAGTAAGTATCTACTAGGAGTAACAACAATAAAGATACAAATTGATGCACAGTCTTCCCATTCATGTCCCAAATAGCCTCCTATAGTGTGTGTCTAGGAGCTATGAAATGTGTTGGATTCTGCCTCTCATAGTTGACAGTAGGCATCAGTTTTCCTATCAGCCATTTTAATATTCTGGTTTCTTGTTAGTCATTCCTAATAGAGACTGTCTTGCCCTTTAAAAAAAGTATAAAAAATGTTTGCTGCTCTTGACATAAAGGGTTAGACTGAATAGCAGCAGTGAAATTAGTTGGGCCTTTTCACTCTGCTCTCCATGGCTGGGATTTACAGCCACAAAAATGTATTCATTGGAATCCCATTTGAAACTCTTCCTGGCAACTTCAGATTGAAAAGTGGAGGAGATGAACTGAAAGGCTATATAGAGAACTTTGGAAACTTTGGCTCAGTAATTCGCAAACCTAAGCCAAGTTTGATTTTTTTCAAATGCTTGTAGCTTTTTGCAGATGCGTGGATCCAATAAGGAGAAGGGGGCACAAGTAGACAAGGAGACAATCCCCTTACTTCTTAAGCCCAGAAGTGGTTTTTTTAAAATTCAAAACCAAACAAATAGCAACAAAAACTCATTAAGTTTATTGCATATGACTTTAATCCCGTGACTAGTTACCTGGGAATAAATATCATCAAACTGAGAGATGCTACATTTAATTTTTGAACGTAAATGTTAATTAAAATTAATTATTAATTTTTTATTTAGTTTTTATATTATATTACTTTTTTTCTTTCAAGGAATGCAGCCCTCCAAGATATCTTGAGGGGCCAGTTCACTCCTAGTCTGTCACTCATCCCTGATCTAAGTAGTTGTTTTACTATAGTAAGGGTGGGCTTATTTTCTGGAGTAGCAAAAAAGGGTAGGGGAGATTGCAGCAGCCATTTTTACTTTGTGTTCTAGAGAAAAATCAGAAGGGAAAAAAAGCATATTACACTGTTGTGACTCTATCAGTGTATTCTGTTTTCATTATTTCATAAAAATGTACATGGGATTGTCTTGGACAGACAGTAGTTGTTGAACAAAATGTATTTTTAGTTAGCTTGGAGCAGGAAATATCTGTTTCCTCAGACTAACTATGGCCTTAACACTATGCCGAGTTAGCTATTTTTGCAATTCGATCTATAGACCTAAATGCAAAGAAGGAATGCTAAAGAAGGAATAGAACATTCTGAAATGGCTGCAGTAAAGAAAAATGCAGTAACCATGTTGGCATATTGTGATAATCTACTGACTGTGGCTTAATAAACCAAGACATTTGGTCTGTGTAAAAATAAGATTCCCTTATGTACTTAGCTTATGTACTCTTCAGGTTTTTGTTTTGTTTTGTTGGACAAAAGCAAATGTGTTTTTAAAAAAACACCCGCTGTCTACTTCAGTACTGTACAATACATCATGGGGCATAGTGTACTGGGTGTGGTTCTAGATAGACAGATACGATTGAGGGTCACCATGTACATCATGGATTTTCCACTATAGTAGATATGCCAGACATGCAGTTTCCTGTACAAAAGCAGTATTGTTTAGTAAATTCCTAATGTGGAGTTGTGAAGTTTCCTAGTCCTCCACTTCCCTCTAACAGTCAATTTTTCCTATGATCCGTGAATGAAGAGATATTTTACAGTGCTCCTGTTCATATCTGCAGGCATGTAGCTTTTCCAATTTCCTGGTGGGTGGGGGACATGGCCTGGGACAAATGTAGAGAAAAGTTGGTGCTGGCAAGTGTTTATAGCAGTATCTCAGCTGTAGTGGTATCTCCCACTGCAACCCCATTTTTAAAGTTTGCTTTTGGGATGATATAATATCTGTAGCTATAAACAGAACACACTTCTCTAGAGAGAAGATTAAATGGACACAAACTTGACATTAAGGAAGAGAAGACAGAAAAGCATATAGAGGAGCATTTTAATTTTCCAGGCCATTCAATTGTAGGAGTCTTGTTTCTATTTAATTTAGAAGAGTGACTTCAGAATATGAAACTGACTAAGTTATTTGGTGAAGACATGATTATTGTCTTTGAGCCGTTGCAAAATGTGAAACAGTTGTGCACTAACTCAGTTTCTGAGCCATGTAAAGAGTTCACAGTAATAGCAATCTTCTTTTACTTCAGAGTTCTAAGCAAGTGCCCTACAAGCTAGGGCAAGGTGCAGTTCCTAACATGACGAAGGGCATTATGTAAACCCCCCTAGCCATGCCCCAAGAGAAATCCAGAGTCACACCATGGGCATTGTATATATATTACTTTTCTAACAGACTGCTTTAAAAACTCCATTTAAAAGCTCACAGGGATTCAGAAGTACTTCAGTTCCTACACCATAACAGGCAGGGGAAATTATGGACTGTTCCAGACTGCCAAAATAAAGCTGCTTCGGGTCTCTTTGGAGGTATGCTATTTAAATGATGCATGCATCCTAAGAATCCGGAAGCTGCACCAAAGCTGCACTCCAGTGCTTAGGAATGGAGTGTGGCTTTGGCGCGACCTCCGGACTCTTAGGACCCATGCATCATTTAAATAGCATACCTCCAAAGAGACCTGAAGCAGCTTTATTTTGGCAGTCTGTAACAGGCCTATGTGCTAGCCACTTAGCAAGCATTGCAATGATCATTTTGTACTTTAAACTAGATCCTAAGAAACAAACTCCAGCTGAAACACAGAAATAATGCTGGTTGCTGATATGTTGCCATTGACCTTTCCATGTTTTGCTGCAGCAAGTAAAAACTGATGTTCATGTCAGTAAATCATGAACAATGATAAAAAAAAGACAAAAGATTGTAAGCCTGAGGGCAGGGAACCATCTAACTAAAAGATTGTACGTATGTACAGCGCTGTGTAAATTTACAGCACTATAGATAAATAAAGGTTAATAATAATAATAATAATAATAATAATAATAACCTCCACTTTAAAAACAGACATTCAAAACAAAACAAATACTAACAAAATCACATGAAGTTTATTGTGCATAACTGCAGTCTAGTGACTAGTTACCTGTAAATAAACACCATCAAACTGAGAGATGTTTATTTCTGCTGAGCTGGTTTCAACTTGTAATACATGTTTGGTATATTGTTACTGTCATTCTGATGCCTGAGTCACAGTAGGAGCTCTAAACTTTGAAGACTCTCCCTTCCCCTTAGCTAAGCTTCTTGCCAAGGAAGAATTAGTGGCAATTCCTCCTTCAGGTCTTCACTGAAATGTACTTTCGCAAAGGGTAGGAAGCTTGGCCTTTGCTACCAGATGGGTTTGGGAGTCATTGTTAACATTATGTCCAAGTGTTGACAATTGCACAGTGGCATGGACAGGATTTTTTATAGTTAATGAGCAGTATTAATAGCTTTTACTTTCTCTTGGTCATTAAAGGTTTACCATTGACTTTCTTTTAGCAACCTGCTGGGACAGATTTCATAGCTATTGGGATGGGACATGGGTCATGCCACTGTACATTTCAAACACAGTGTTTGCTTCCACACTATTATGAGCTTTCAGAAACTATCTTCCATAGGACTCACCTTTGGAAGGAAGGATACATCCCACTTCAGGCCCTGTTTAACCAGCAACAGGCAACTAGAGTGCCAGCTGGATAGAATTAAATGTTTAGGGGGCTACTACTCCCAATTGCTGCAAGGAGATGCTGGGTTTCATCAATTACTAACCACCTGCTACTTGATTTACCACCAGTGGAGCTTTTCTTTTAATCTTGATATATGTCAGTTATGCTGTAGGAACTGAAGTACTTCTGACTCTCTGTGAGTTTTTAGTACCAAATGAAATACTGAGGTTACTTAGATCTACAGTCAATCCCAGTGGGGATCCAACAGCAAGTGTCACCCACTGTGGGGGTGGGACTACTTGGGGTGAGACTTCCAGGTGGGACCTCTGGGGCCAGGGAAGCATTCACTCAGGCCTAGATAGTGCTGCATAGGCCGCTGAAATGGCTGCCTGCCCCCCCCCGGGCAGGAGACCCCCCCATGGCTCAGAGTGGCACCCGCACAGTCCCAAGTTATGCCTGTGGGGGAGAGCAGTGACCGGTTGTCGCCCCCTTTTCTGGGGTGTCACCACCACCACCACCCATGATGCCACTGGTCAATTCCAGTTTCACAAACAGTGGAAGCCTCAGTCTCAGAATTAGCTTTCATTTTTTAATAGCAAATATATCCGTGGTGAACTGAACACAATTTAAAGGAAGATGTTTTCGTACTTCTACTGACTGGTATCAGAGATCGTCTGGCAAAAGAATTTGCTGGCACAACTGCCTTGCCAGCTTAGATCAACCAGAAGAGCCAAAAATGGAGTGGAGAAGGTTCACAACAAGGGAGGGCCTGAGTTATGCCAGGTCAGCCTCCTCCAGCTAAGTAGTTGCTGATATCTTTAGGCTGATAGTGGTTTGAAGTCAACACAGCTTCACCTAGCCAAGGGTTGGTTCTTCCAGCCCTCTCATGAGGTGCAGTTGTTAGATACCTAACAGATACATTTATCACCTTATGTGTCATTCATAGATAACTAACAGATTTATATATTTTTCTCTTTAGATTCTAAACAGTATGTTGATGGTAAAATCAGTTTACTTCACTGTAAACTCAAATTTAGAGTAATGGTTTAACAAATAAATAATATGTGAAATTATAGTACCTTAGTAAGTTGTGTTTTGTTCTTAACAATTTGGTCCAAATCCAGAAATAGTCATGCTTCTGTCCTGCTGAAATTATGAGTTGAAAGAAAATTTATGTCCTATTAATTTCTATCAGTATTTCAAGAAGCTGATAATGAAGCTCTTGTATTGGCAAAGAAAGTTTAGAATATGTGCAGTTTTAAACACTTTAATAAAGCCTTTGTTTAATGAAAGTTTTTTTTTAAAGTCTGGTTGTTTTTGAATGGTGTAAATCAAGGTAAATAAATAATCTTCGGTCAGAAAAGGAAACCGAATGTAAAATATTTGTTTAGTTTATTGTTCTCCCTCAGCAGTACTTTGAAACTTTTTTGGTGTTAAATTAAGAATGTATTTGCTGTTCCTGATTTTTTTAAATTGCTGTCCCTGAAACAGGGAGAGGAGGAGAAAACAAAAAAGAATAATTTTGATATCCCACAAGAATGTAAAGCAGTCATCTAAACACCCTCAGTTTGCTTCAAAAGAATTACACGTCTTCTATGTGAACAAAAGCCCATCTGTTGTGTTGGTTGAAAACATGTACCTTATCAGACAGCGAAAAAATGTTATGGGCTTCTGCTTTACATTTTAACAAAATTCTCATGAGGGTGGGAGTGGGATCTAACTGCCTTTTTGATACATTGTAATTGTAATGCACTTAGTAAGAGTCCTTATGCTCTTTCACACATCTTTCTAACGCTTAATGTGTACTTACCTAGGTTATAACCCCCTGATAAGTAACACAAACTTTGTACAAAGGGCTAGGTGTAGGAAAGAGTGTACACAGTATCTTATTTAGCTGTGATTGTGTTTGGTGCTACTCCCATTTACGCTTTGTATGTTATGATATGTAACAGTGAGTTGAAAGATACATTGCTGGCTTGGTGGTAGCAATATAATGACTGTCACTTATCTACACATCAGTTGACACCATATAGTGTAATAGTATTATTGGGCGTAGTAATAATGTTCCCAGGAGGGATATACCGTATATATTCAACTATAAATCAAGAAATCTATGCCCAAATATTGACCCTAAAATCTGGGGTCGAATTATACAAGGGTCAATGCAGTTACCATGGCTTGAGATTGACTGGAGAACAGTTAACACCACCAACAACAAACAGTAATAATGGTCATAAAGATCCTTTAAAAAGTAGCCCTGATGTCCCACTCTCCGTGCCTCGGCAGCACTTGTTGAAAGAGCTGCGATGCACCAGTGTGAGTGTGCATGGAGTGATTCCCTTCTCAATCCTATCTCCAAACTTTTCTTTTTCCTCTTTGCATTTCCCCATTTTCCCTCTGTTTGCAAGCCGATCTCCAAACCTTGCCTCTTCTTTGCATTTCCCCATTTTCCCTCCGTTTGCAAACTGATCTCCAAACCTTGCCACTTTGTATTTCAGACCGCTTGCAAGCTGATCTCCAAACCTTTGCTTCTCTTCCTCCTCCTTGTGTTTCCTCTGAAAACCAAGCTTCTCTTTTCGCCCCTCCAATTCCACTTGGAAACCAACCTTAAAATCTGTCTCCTAAATTCTGCCCTAGACTTATCCAGGGGGCATTTCAAAATCCAAGATTTTGATCCTAAAACCTTCCCTCGACTTATACGTGAGGTCGACTTGTACACGAGTATATACAGTAGTTGATACTAGATCTGTCTCTTGTTGAATAGTAAGTGGTTAATGGCGTATAGCAGTGATATGGGGCCAAAGAATTTGCAGTGATTTAGTTTCAGTACTCATGACTTCTAAAAGGGAGGGGAACATAAATCCATCAAGCTGTAATCCAGAACTTCCACAGCCCCTGTTGAGAATGAGAGATAGCTCTAGATGACAGCAATAGTCTGCTGAGATTTTGGCCCAGGTTCCCTGATAAGCTCACCCATGTAAATACTGAAAAAACATAGGGGAGAGAGTGGAACCTTATGAACACCATAGAACAGTTTACTTGCTGCTAAGCAAAAGTACTCAGTGTCTGCCTCTGGAAAATATCCTGGAGCTGCCAAAGGAAACTTGTTTTACTAGTCTCATATTCCGTCCAGTAAGATACCATAACCAGTGGGATCAAAAGCTGGTGAGAGGTCTAGGAGCATCAATGGTACTACACTTTCCCTCTCTCCTGCATCAGATATCATGTAGTAAGATGATCAACTCGGTTTCCACACCAAACCTGGGTATGAAGCCAGATTGAAGTGAATTTAGATGTTGCACAAAATTGGATGAAAATCTATTGAAGCCATCAGGAAGTTTTCCAGTTAAAATTTTCAGGGAAATCCACATCACTGGTGACTAGCCAGTTTCAGTTTCTCTCTTAGCAGGGAAAGACAGTTGCTTATACATAGTTTATTGCTACCCTTGGAGTGTGTTACTTGCAAGAGGTCAACTGGCACAGTAGGGCAGAGCATAAATGATGCCTGCACTACACAGTTCCATCTGAATGCTCCACTGGGTAAAGTTAAGCTACATTCCTCAGCTTCTTGCTCCCTCTCATTGCTAGCTATTATGTCTGTAAATGCCATCTGGAAATGACTGATAACAAGTAGCTCAGAGAAAGTTATACATAGTTTTCTTTAAACAGAAACAGCTCTTCATAAAACTAGTTTTTTAAGATAGATCTGTGGTCCTTACAGTGTGTAAACCACCCTAGAGTTCTTTGTTGTCTAATCAGCCATATTAAATTAGTAATCCTGGAAGATAGTATTCACCAAAACCATTTAATTTTCAATGTAAACATGTCCCTACCACAACACCCCCAAAAAGGAATCTCATAAAAAAGGCTAACTAGCAAAACACAATATGCAAAGAGATTTTGTAGCACCTTTGAGACTAACTGAAAGAGAGGGCACACATCTAAGTAAGTAGATTCAAGTCTATGAAAGCTCAGGCTACCAACTTCTCCCTTTCTGTTAATCTTAAAGGTGCAAACAAGATCTCTTTGTATACTGATATTCCAGACTAATATGGCTATGTCTTTAAATAACTACACCAAGAATAACATTCATGCTAAAAGCCAACTTAAAAAGTTAAGCATGCAGTGGCTAATGAACATCCCTACCTATTACAGAGTTTCTGAATGACAGTTAACTGTAATTCATAGACTGCACTTCATTAAATGATTGGCCATAGTCAGTTCTGGCAAATACTGATGTGTTTTTGTTTGTTTGTTTTTAAAAGATTGTTGCACTTTTCACTGCTGATCCTACCCAATATCTTAAGCAACAGAACTCCTTCTTCAGTATGTTTTGGAGGCAAAAACAACCTTGGCAGTAGCATGGTTACACTGGTGCTCTCACAAATGCCTCCCTTTTTAGGTAGGCCAATGTTGGCCCCCACCCCTCTAAAACTATGAAAAGGTATTTAAAACAGTGTTTTTTAAAATTATTTATCTATTTATCATATGCCCTCGATGGACTTCCAAGTACAATTTTGCCACATGGAGAGGAGCTCGCCCCTTGTGGGATGAGTAGGCCTTTTTGTGGGTCTAAAGCAGATTAAGAGGCCCTGGAAACATGGAACAATTGCTAGTCACCTCCCAGAGTATGTGTGGGCTCTATCATCAAAAACAAATTTAGCCTTTCCAATTCTGGTAAGGTGTGCTTGCTGCCCCCAAGCCTGGATTGTCACCCCCAGCTGTACAGTATATGATTGTCCTAGTTAACTTATCACACTAGGAAGATCCCGCAGGAAAATGGGAGTTAGAGATTTAAAGCACAGAAAACCTGGAAATGCCCAAGGTTTATCACACAATGTCACAGTTAACATGAAATAATGCAAAGTTAATCTGAATGCAAAACAGAAAAAAAGGCAGCTTTTTACTTTCAGAACAACCTGAAAGTAAAAAAGCTGCTGGTTTTCTCTGCTTTGCGTTCGGATTAACTTTGCATTATTATACTTGGGCAGTCCCTAGTGTGATAAACTCCCCAAATTTGTAAGTTTTGTTTAAATTAAAATGTACTTTCAATCCTGTTTAACTACCGTTTTCCTGCAGGATCTCGCTAGTGCGATAAACTCCTAGGACATTTCTTTAGAATAGCTTAGCTATATTGATTGTATTTAGTGATTGCTATTTTAATGTATATTTGCTGTGTTTTTATCTTGTAATGGCACTTTCTGTAACCCGCCTTGATCTGAGGAAAGGCGGGCTATAAATAAATATTTTATTATTATTATTAGCTTGTAATTTAATAACACTTACACAATCTTTAATATGCACCCTGACTGGGAGGTTTCCTCATATTGATACTAGCTTACTTCCTTCTTCTGTTCCAGGAAACTCCAGGAGACAGTGCTAAATATGGATAATGGTAAGTCTTTGTATGTATCTGTATATGCTTCATAGAGATTTCACTCAGTTTAGAGAATGTGCAATGCTAGACCAATGCTTTTGTTCCAAATGCACGTGTACTTTTTCCCTCCACCCCAGCCGATAATCTTGTTTGCCTAGCTGGAATGAAGTTGTTTCTCCAGTACTAGTGTAATAGCAAAGTATCTGTGATGAGAAATTGCAAGCATGCCTCCCCAAATCTGGCACTAAGTTGCCCTCAGTATATCAAGTTGCCAGAAGCCAGTGATGTCCAGCTGGCACAGATGCCCTTCTCCAAATTGTCCACAAATTGCAGAGGATGCAGGAAAGCACTGCTGAACACACTAACTTTGGCACCAACAGAAGCTTTTGCTATGTCAGAAAGTCAGCATGTGATATATTTCTCTCCTAACTTTTAGGAGGAAAACAGAAAAAGAAAGAAAGATAATTTCAGGGTGCAAAAATATCTTGGAGAATAATGGCTATGAATAAATGAGTGTGCCACTGGCCACATTCTGGACCATGTCTTCTGTACTGGATGAGATTATGGTGATCCAAGAGTAAAAAGACTTTCTATAATTTGGTTGTCATAGACAGATCACTGCCTGTTGTGGTTTATACTTGCTGGGACTCAGAACTTGCATAAGAGTGGGGGACATATTAAAACAGTCCACCTCACAAAGCTTATGGATCAAGATGGATTCCTGATGGTTCTTGGGGAGTTCTTCCTAGACAGGTGACCCTGCTGAATCCCTGGCTGACCCCTAGGATGCATAAATAACTAGGACAATGGACACAATTGTGCCCAAGTGTACCTTCTCCCAGGGTGAAGCCAAACCAGCCCCCTGTTTTTCCAGGGAGCTGGTGGCAATGAAACAAGTGAGAGAGCAACTAGAATGATGTTGGCAGAAAACTCAGAGCAGGTCCGATCCAACACAGGATAAAGCTTATTTGAGGGCCTCCTCTGGAACAATACAGGCAGCAAAGGCAAATTTCTTCTCTGCTGCTATTGCATCGTGTGTATGTTAACTCCTTCTCTGCAAGAAGCTGGCCAACAGAGCTGTTTCATGAAGAGCTGTTTCAAGTGGTCAGCATCTTTTACTCACAGGCCCAAGAAAGAAAAATCCGAACCACTTCACAGTCCACTGTGAACATTTTGCAGAAAAAATTACTCAGATCTGCTCTGTCCTGGGTGCTATACAGTCCTAACTTGCAGGGGATCTGTTTCAGACACCACCACCCCCATGAGTTAGGAGACTCACAGATAATCAAGCCCCATTGAAATGAATTGTGCAAGAATAGGGCACACACCGCGGGAGCCTACCTCATTCACCTCAGTGGCGGGTTGCCCTTCCCTGGATTGTCAAGTCTGCCATTTTCAAGTCAGCAGACTTGGAGGGGTGACTGTAATTGATACAAATCTAGGGGATGTAATTTTGACCTCTCCTTGTCTGATGATAAAGAGTACTTCTCAGTTTGTACAACCTGAGCATGTGCACAGGATTCTTGAGGAAGTGAGAACCACTACAGGAAAGTTAGATCCTAGCCCTTCCTGGCTTATAAAAGGTAGAAGGAGACTGGCTGAGTGAGTAGAGGGAGTGATTAATCCCTCGCTGAAACAAGGTAGAGTTCCAGCTTGCTTGAAGGAGGGTGTTATAAAGGCATTATTTAAAAAAATAATCCCTGGATCCCATCATTCTGGATAATTATCGTCCAGTCTCTAACATTCCCTTTTTGTGGCAAGGTTGTGGAGCATGTGGTGGCCTCCCGCCTCCAGAAGTTTCTGGGTGAGATGAATGATCTAGATCCATTTCAGTTTTGTTTTAGGCCTGTTTATGGGACAAACACAGCTTTGGCCATCTTGGTGGATGACCTATGTCAGGAGTGGTGTTCTTGCTAGTTCTGCTGAATCTTTTGGTGGCTGTCAATAACGTTGGCCATGGTTTTCTTCTGATCTCCTTGCTTGATGGGACTTGAGGCACTGTTTTATAGTGGCTCCATTTCTTCCTGGAGGTGCAAAAGGCAGTGCTCACTGCCTCAGCCTTGGTTCTTTACCCCATGCTATTTAGCATATACATGGAACTGCTGGAAGAACTTGTCTGGAGTTTTGAGGTTCAGTACAACCAGTATGCACATGACACATAAATGTATTATTCCTTTCCACCACAAACCAAGACAGTTGATTTGGTTCTAAGTTGGTGCCTGACATCAGTAATGGACTGAATAAGAACAAATAAATTGAAACTTAATCCAGACAAAACAGATGTGCCCCTGGTCAGTCAAAAGGCAGATCAGGGAACAGGGATTTAGCCTGTACTGGATGGGGTTATCCTCTAATTGAAGATGCTATTCTGCAGCTTGGGTGTGATCCTCAATTCAGCTCTGGGCCTAGAAGTCTAGGTTTCAGCAGTGGCTAGGAGTGCATTTGCACAGTTAAAGCTTGTGTTCCTGCTGCAACCATTCCTTGAAATGCCAGATTGGCCATTTTGACATTAGTTACATCCTGGTTAAATTACTATAACACTCTATGTGGGGCTGCCTTTCAAGAGTGTTTGGAAACTACAACTGCTCCAGAGAATTGTGCCACATTGCTAACTGGAGACTGGCTGCAGGAAACACATAACTCAGTTGTGGCAACAGCTCCACTGGCTCCTGGTCCATTTCCATTTCAAAGTACTAGCTTTGACCAGCACGGCAGGGGATGGATTGGATAGCCCTTCCAACTCTATAATTCTAAGACCTATAAAGCCTTATATAGCTCAGGTCCAGGTTATTTGAAGAACTGTATTCTCCCTTATGAACCAACTTTGAGACTATTGAAGAGGTGCTTCTCTCTGTCTCACACCTTCACAGGTACATCTGGTGGGAACACAGGAGAGGGCCTTCTCACTGGCTGCCCCCAGGTTCTGGAACTCCCTTTCCAGAGAAATTAGACTGGTACCCTCCCTACTTTCTTTTCACAGTCAAGTCAAGACAGTTTAGACAGACATTTGATGATTGAATATATAAGGCCCATCCCACCAAATAATGCGCAGAATCTTGCTAATTGTTGTACTATGGTGTGTGTGTGTTTTAATTTTATATGCTATATGTCTGGTTTAAGTCTCTGGTTGTTTAATCTCATTTTAACTTTCATATCTTGTAGATTTTTAACACTACATTTTTTTAATTTGTTGTAAGCCTGTTTCAGTCCTGAACAGGGGGAAAGGCAGGATAGAAATAATAATAGTAGCAGTAGTTAATTAATTGTCGCAAGTAATTAACTGAGTAGTAGTTAGTTAATTAATTGTCCATGTGAAAGTCATTCATGGTATAGTTCAGTGATGGCAAATGTTTTAGAGACTGAGGCGGGTTATAAACCGCCAGAAAGTACGCGCGGAGCGCATACTAGGGTTAAGAAGGGGCGGTGCTTCCGCACCCCCCTAACCCTAGTGCACGCTCTGCATGCACAAAATGGCGGCGGCCATTCCACACGGCCACCGCCATGATTACATCACAACCACGCCGCCTCCATATGAGGCAGTGCAGTTGTGACGTATTGAGGCCGTGCCACGGCGCATAGTGCGCCTTTTCGCCGGCCCTGGAAGGAGTGCGATTTCCGCGCTCCTTCCTCTGAGCATCTGGGAGCCCCGCGGTGTGGCAGCCGCGGCTCCCGGACGCCGCAAGTGGCGGCGGCAGGACAGCACTGCTTCTCGGTGGTATGTAACCCGCCTGAGTGCCCAAATTGCAACCCAAAACACACTATTTATCTCAAAGTGCCATGTCCTTTTGGCTTTCTAGTAACAAAGTCTGACAAACTCTGTGCTAGGGCGACAGGGTGTGTGCCCACAGAAAGGGTTCCCTATAGTTATATAAAGAGTTAATCAGAATTTAGTTTGGTAATCTCTTGATTAATGGTAATGGAATAATATTGATGCAAAGAGAGATAATTACCAACATCTTAAATAGATATGATGTGTTTTCTTGGTTGAGAAAGCATCACATTTTTTAGCTTTGCGCAATGCTTGAAGCTGTAGGAATCCTGTGTTTGAGGAGTAGCCATTTCTTCATAACAGAAGTTCCTGTTATTGAAGAAATGGCTGCTCTGCAAATGCTTTCAGTACAGAACAGGCAAATGGACGCTTCAGTGACACTTTAGAACAGGGGTTCCCAACCTGGGGGTCGCCAGGTTGGGATTCCCCCCTGCCTCCCCCTCCTCTCTTTTTCCCTGCGAGTGCTGGCGCTAGCACCGGCAACCACAAGGAGAAGGGGCCGGGGCCGCCTCCTCTTCCCTTCTCCTCGCGGGTGCCATCGAAGGCACCCGCAAGGAGAAGGGGAAAGGGCCGGGGCCGCCTTCTCCTCTCAGCTTCTCCCCGCGGGTGCCATTAAAGGCACCCATGAGGGGAAGGGGAAAGGGCCGGGGCTGCCGCCTCCTCTTCCGTTTCTCCCCACGGAAGCCAGGCACCCGCAGGTAGAAGGGGACAAGGACAGGGCTACAAGCCCCAGCGGCCTTTGCGGCTGGAAGTCCCACCCCTTCTTCGCCAGTGGCCTCCCTGATTAGTTGGGAGGCCAGGTAGGGGCGGGACTTCTGGCCGCAAAGGCTGCTGGGGCTTGTAGGCGGTTGAAAGTCCCACCCCTACCTGGCCTCCCAACCAATGAGGGAGGTCGCGGGCAGGACTTTTGCCCACAATGGGGGTTGTGGCCCAACAAAGGTTGGGAACCGCTGCTTTAGAAGTATGACTGGCTATCACACCTTCATGCTTCTGGAGTGATTTGCGCTAAGCCTCCCTTTTAGTTAATGTCACCAAAATAAATAATCTATACTTTATAAAATTCAGTAATTTGGTTCCTGGAGGAAAGACATGAGAGGAGACCACCAGTAGAGACAACTTCATAGGGTGAATAAAATTAAGGCATATATTTAAGAAATAATGGAATCATGGGCGGAATAGATTAAATGCACCTAAACGTGTGTACCAGAGAATTTTTTCCAGCTTTCAATAGCTTTTCCTCTAACCAAATGTCTCTAACGTGTATCCCAGCCAGCCTTTCGCAGTCATGAGTGTTCATCTGCTCCTGACTCTTCTTGTTGCTTCTAAGATGTTTCAAAAAAGGTCCTACTTTCTGAAGATCCTTTTTGAATCCCTCTAGCACTGGGCTATTCTTAAAATTTCAACATAAACTTACAGCATGGCTTCATGTTCTCCAAAATTACTGGCTGTGGTTTTCTAATCTTCCAGTAGAGTGGTCTCAAACTGGAAGGGTTGTTACTTTCTGAGCCCTTCTCCTTCTATCCAGTGGCTCTCTTCCAAATGACTATGCCAACCAGTTCCAAATGAAACCAAATATTCATTTAAAAAAAAATCCACTGTGTTAACCTCTGACCAGTCATCTCTTTACAATTCTTTACAGTTTTATAGGCCTCTATCCAATTGTAAGTCCCAGCTAGAGTGGGTTCACTGAATCAATGGGATTTACATAACTGCTGCCTTGTACCATTTAGTAATTGATTAATTGGGTTTGTTCTAGTTGCAAATAGCAATTGGATTTAGGCCTTTGTTTTGCCTCATAGTCTGTCCTGGAATGGTTTTCAGTGTTGCTGCATTCTCCAGACAGTTCCAGTAGCGGTAGTTAAAAATGATAAACAAAACCAGTTCATTTTAACTACTGGTGGTAGGTTACTCAATAGACTCAAACTTATTTTGGAATAAAATATTTATTTTCTTGCTCCAGAATATTAGTTTTATGCTGAACTCCTTGAAAATTTCAATATTACACCTGTAAGGTACAACTATTTCCTTGTTTTCTGCAGTGTTCCTCACAGAGGCTAATGCCAATTCTGTCTTAAAAAGATACCCACGGGCTAATGGGCTTTTGGAAGAATTTAAGCAGGGAAACATTGAGCGTGAATGCTATGAGGAACGCTGTGATAAAGAAGAGGCAAGAGAAGCTTTTGAAAATGATGAGAAGACGGTAAGTTAGCTACTGCAAATTAAAAAGTGTGTTAACATTTCACATGAGATTTTACAAGTATGGTACAAGTAGAGTCTGATTCATCCAACATGTTGTTGGACTTTAATAACCAAACTTTAATAACATACTTTAATAACCAAAGATTTACTACAGAAACAGGGGAGCTTAATATTTTGGGTGTGGATGATATTTGCTCTGAGTCAGATGCTTTCTGCTAAACTGATAATCCACTGGTATAAATGTATTTCTATTACCCTTGCATGTATGCACATTTGGTTAATATTCAACTGTCAAAACATGTGGCTATAAATGCAAGTTGCAACAAATGTGATTTCAAATGAGAATATTTGGGAATGTCCAAGCTGAGAGGCAACCATGCCAAGATGTTTGCTATGTGGAAACATTCCTTTTCTGAGATATTTTCCACAGCACCAAATAATCTGTAACAAATGCAATCTGTTGGTGTAAATGGCAGTATAAATTAACTTTATCTTTTAATTTGAAGGTGAAGAAAACAAATTTCTTTCTTTTCACTTGTTTTTAGATGGAGTTTTGGAAAGAGTACACACATGGACTCCATGGAGAAAGTAGCACAGGACATAACTGGTATCCATTTTACCTTGTCTTCCCATTAATCATTGGCCTTTTCATCATTCTTCTGATAATATTTCTCACATGGAGATGTCTGTTCAAAAAGAAAATGCGTCGACGGTCCATGTATGCACATAGCAGAACCACTGGCGATACATCCATTGGTGATGATAGAAGTTCCCTTCCTCAGCCACTCAGCATACTTCATTCTCCCCAGGAAGAAATGTTTGAAGGTAATGGACACTCTCCGGGATATCTTAGCTATGTGGATGGGCATACAGATTCATTATCAATAAGGCTTTCAACTTGTGACCCACCACCATCATATGAAGAAGTTGCTGGTGAAAATGGCATAAGAAGAAGCGAAACTGCAAATCCCTTGGATCCACCACCTCAATATGAAGACATTGTGAATAGCATTTCAGTACCTCCAGTTATCACCAAGTGAAGCAGGAGGAATACCTTAAGAGGGTTTTAAAAAAACAAACAAACCTTAGGACTTGAGCATCTTATTGCAGCTTGATGTTTATATCTATAACAGTTCTTAATTCATTACACTACTTCCTCTTCTACTACCCCAGATTTGATTTGCCTTGTGGAATTTTTCACCACTACCCCCCTCAAAAAAGAAAGCAGTCTGCAATAATAATTGTATATAGTTCCAGAGATGCCATTTCAATCAGTTGGTATTTCTTTCGGTATTCCTGAAAGTAGCTCTGTAGCAGACATAAAGGGCTGAGTAATAACTAAGGTACAAAAAAGGAATTTGAATCAAAAAGGCTAATTGGGGGGGGGGGGCGCTCAAAGGATGATATTGGTCTTAGCCAGAGAGCCAATGGCTATAAGTAAGGCTGATAAGTTAAAAAAAATAGGAAATGGTCTCCATTGTTGTGAAAAATACAGTATATATGGATCACTCAATTGTATGTTCAGGCACAAAGTCTGTTTCTTGGGAAAATGCTAAACATTTCAAACCTTAGGATGTGGGAAACGCATACTGACAAGTCACAATTAATGTTGTTGTTCTCTTCCCTGCAGCTAGAGCCTGACTTGAATACTGTAAGAGTAGTTAAGAATACATAAATTAATAGAACTGAGAGCAGGGAAATGTAACCATATGTGATTGCTACACAAAGAAATCATCACTGCACACAGGTTCCTATTTTTATTTTTTTGTAATGGATAAAGAATATGCAATGATTAAGTAGTTTCACTGGCTGGCTAAATGTTTTCCTTGATTTTCTGATAGAAACATAGCTCCATATTACTTACCCCAGGATAAAATGGAAGTAAACTGATCCAGTTTTAAGTTGAATCTCAGCAATTTGCCCCAATTCGTATTGGTTTTTTCCGTACAAGTTATGAAATGGCCCACTATCCTGGGCTGCAGTATTGAGTTCTGAGTTGGATGTGCTTTTTTACTTCAACAAAGAGCTTCTTTTAAAGCTGGCTGTTCTCTGTGTTTTTACATGCTAATTTTTAAAGGCAGATAAGACTATACCTGTGGCAAGAAACTGAAAGTGAGCTCTATCAGGATGTATTGATTGGTATCAAGTGTGAATTGTTTTGTAGGTGGATGATACATTTTAAAAGTTACTCCTCACAGAGCACATTAGCTATTCTCTCAGGTGAGATTATTTTGCCCTGGTAAAGAGTTGGAATGACAAATATGTGTCATACTTGAGTTCAAATTGCTTAAGTTTGAATTAAATACATAGCATGGGTGGAAAAAACCATGTTCTCAGGTTTCTTTAGAAAACCATTATAAAATTTTGGTATTTCTTTAAAACTGAGTTTTAAGCTCAGTTTCCAGCCTACTGCTTCATTGTGGAGAGATATTCTTGGAGTGGACACCACCTTACGTTTACCATTTCATGTGATTACTTAGACATTTGAGGAGTAAGGAAATATGATAGTCAGGGAAGAAGCTTGAAGGTAAAAGATGAAACTAATTGAGCTCTTGATCTGCTTGTTTGATTAAATATCATAGTGTGATACTCAGTGAAGCTGTTAGAATGTGACTGTGTTAAATGGGGTCTTTTTCAAGTATATTGTCTTTAAATCTGGAGGCGACTGATTGTGGTGAATATAGGACCAGGTGGTGGTAGTTTTTCCAGGTGTTAATAAATGGAATAAACATATACAATAGTTTTAATTTTTAGCCCCTTATACTCACTTCTCCTCTGCCTTTTTCTTTGACTACCTCTCTACCTCTCACTTGCTGCCTTATGTGTTCCCATTTCTGTTTTCTGCCCTCTACCTAAGTTCTCAATTGCCATACATTGGGATTCAGATCACTGCTAGTACAGCGGGCCCTCAATATCCACGGGCTAGCTATCCACAGACGGATTTAACCATCTACAGACAGCAAGCCCTGTTGCTTTCAATGGTGTGTGTTCATGAAGCCACATTAGTGGCCACATTCATGTCACATCTACCATTGAAATCAGTGGGACTCACGGTCCTGCAATTTTCTTTATCTGTGGGGGAGAGGGTCTGGAACAGATATGAAGGGTGGACTGTAGCTGTGAATACAGAACCAAGAAATAGTCACTTGAATCGATTCATATATTACACAGTACTGTACCACTGAGTGTTAGAGTTCCAACAAGGCACATTAGTTGCTGCCATGAGGGAATGAATAAATTTTATTTTTTATCAGGGGCCAACTGTTCTTCTGAAAAATCATCCTCTCTCTAACAAGGACATGTGTACTTGTCTGATCATGACCACTTATCAATCTTCCCCTTCTCTCACCAAAAAATAAGCCTAAAGAATCATTGCAAGCATCCAAGTACACATAAACAAGGAGGTTCATTCAGGAGATTTAATTCATTTTGGCAGAGTTGTTATTGAGCCAACTGCTTGTGTCAGCTATAAATTAGTGCACATTGATTATTAATTTCTTAAAATTACTACTGCCCCCCAAAAGCTTGTTTTAATATGCACAGGAAAAATATGACAAGTGTGCACAATATGGTGTATGTCAGTGTCTTTTGGGTTACGTTTATCTAAATAACAGGGAAGATGCCAGATCCCATTAGGGGTAATCCAGATGCCTGGGTTTTTAACTTTGACACAACCACTTTAAGGCCCAGCCAGAGTTGGGTCATTCCTCTGCTATGGTGCCTCATATCTATTCTACAAAAATTATTTGTGGTGGAGGAGAGAGATCTAGGGTTCTCACCAATTATGTGGTTGGTTTCTATGTTGCTGCTCATTAAAGAACACAGACAGTGTGAGTTTTTAAATGAACTAAAATAAAAGTATCTGCTTTTACAGAATACTTTGGTTTGTTCCCATCTGTAGATTTTTTTTTCTTGTGTTGCAGTAATTCCAGTTCTATGAACTTTTGAAAGTGAACCTTCCTGTTAGCATATTTTTCTGCTTTGCCATTTTGATTTTATCAAATTTATTAACCCAACATACAGCAATTTATACAGAGCTTTTATTTTTTCATGATATTCTTAACTATTTTTAAATAAAAATATTGCCTTGCAATAAATAATAATATAAGATGCATAACCTCACCTCTCAGTATTCTAGATGTTTGAGTGTGTTGTTTTTGGTTGACTATTAAAAATGCATACATAGATTTTAAAAATGTCATTATCTTGTGAAGTTCTAAATATATCTAAGTTACTAAAGACCAGTAAGAATGTAGAAGTCATTGTTTTGTCAATAACTGTTGACTCATGTGATAATTTGTTCAGTCTTCAAAGTACATAAATAACCTAAATTTGACTGCAGTATTAAATATTTTTATGTATGGTTTACACTTAAATTATGCTGTTTTAAAAATAATTCAGGGGCTCTTATGTTAAATAAAACTGTTTTTTTAATTAGTTCCTCTGGGTGTTTATTTTAGTCTTGTTTTATTGTCTCAAATAAAAGGATATTGTAGGTTTGCTATGTCAGTAGTATAATATTAAAAAGAACCTTTAAATGTTTATCAGACTGCATATTTATCAGAACTTCTTTCAGAATATAATGATACACTGCATTGTTCAAATAACTTTCAAAATAACACTTTTAATTTCTTGCTGGGACTTGTACATTAATCTTTGTTAAATTTTAAAATACCACAGAATTATTGCTGACTTTGCAAGAACAGAGTGATCAGATAACATTACTTGTTAGTCTCTCACCCAAAAGCCAAAGAGTTTATTGACTGAAATAGAGTTGAGGGGGCATGACTCTTTATTAAACTGAAATTACTTCAGGGTTTTGAGCTGGTAATTATAAGGCAATTAATTTAATGGTTATCCATTTCAGTACAGCATCTTTGATAAAGTGAAAATTGAAAACCTACTTGGAGGACAATATATTTCTTAAAGAGGTGGAATGATTATGCATAAGGAAGCATAAAACATTTTTTTTAGGTTTACAGTAAGATCTACAACTCCAGTATGTTTAAAACAAGAGTTACATCTAGATTAAGGCATGTTCAGCTGGGTTAGTGGATACTGAATTCGCTGAGCATCCCTTTGAGCCCAAACTTCTGTAGTAATTTTTTTTTAATTTAGGCCTCTTAGATTCACATTCACTACTCCATTGTAGCTTCTCAACAAGCTATTGAGATGGCTGGAATCATTATTTACACAGTATGCTGATTTTATACTTGGGCTTTAGCCTGAGGAGATGCAACATCTTCCATAGTCTATGATTTAATCTGTTTTTATTTTGTGCCATTCATTTTGCCATTCCTCAGCAGATACAGTGGGCTGGGATTTGATTTCAGGATCCCCCATGGATACCAACATCTGTGGATACTCAGGTCCCATTAAATGCAATGACACAGTACAATGTTCCTTATATAAAAAGGCAGAATCATAGAATCATAGAGTTGGAAGAGACTGCAAAGGCCACCCAGTCCAACCCGCTACCATGCAGGAAATCCAAATCAAAGCATCCCCGACAGATGGCCATTCAGCCTCTGTTTAAAGACCTCCAAGGAAGGAGATTCCACTACACTCCAAGGGAGTGTGTTCCACTGTCGAACAGCCCTTACTGCTATTTGGAATTTATATTTTTTTAATATATGCTTGAATCCATGGATAAAGAATCCATGGATATACAGGGCCAACTGTATTTTGCTCCAAGTCAAAATCCAGAGAGATGTTTTACTTCTATGGGACCGTTGCTCACATGACTAGACAGTGTATGTTGAGGAGATCCAACTAATTATATGTGCTATTCTGGTGTAAATTACAAAAAGGGTAAAAGTGTGTTGGTCAAGGCCCTGGTAGTTTTATTTTCTGGAATCACAGAATCATAGAGTTGGAAGAGACCACAAGGACCATCCAGTCCAACCTCATGCTATACAGGAACCCCCCTGCTATACAGGAATACACAAACAAAGCATTTTCGACAGATGGTCATCCAGACTCTGCTTTAAAACATTCAAAGAAGAAACTGTAGAGGAAGTGGTTGTTCTTGCCATGTTGGATAAATTGACTAATTTATTAAATGCAAATGTATTTACAGACCTGGAATATTTTATAGAATATGCATTTTGTATGCATTATATACAGTGTGTGTGTGTGTTATAAAAAAAAAGACCAGGAGATAATTTAATTATTAGATTTGAATTGTAAATGATCCTTTTTCTGTGTTATGGAGAAGGTTGTTTATATAACTGAATAATATTTAGCGAGGAAGTATTATATGTCAGAGTAGAAGCCTGGAGGCAAAGAAAAGTAGCGCAATATAAGATTTATGGGTGGGGAGTTGGTTGGGAAAGTAAAAGACAGATGGTTAGGGCTGTTTGTTTGTTTTGCTTTGTTTACATGTGTGTTTATTCTCTGGGAGGGGTTGTTTGTTTGTTTAACCTTTTGTTGGATTCTGTCCACTAGCTGTCATGTGTGAGTCTTTTTAATGTTCTTTACATTTTTTCTTAATTAAGAATTATCAATAAAAATATTTTACAAACAAAACAAAACAAAATAATTCTCCAAAGAAGGAGACCACCCCACTCCAAGGCAATAGATTCCATTGTCAAACAGCTCTTATCATCAGGAACCTCTTCCTAATGTTTAGACAGTATCTCTTTTCCTGTAGTTTGAATCCAAAGGAGGAGGGCATCATTATGTGCCCCACTACCCTATTTTCCTTGTGCCTCCTAGTTTCATCTCTTAATTGTTCACCATACTATTATAGCATTGAAGCAAGGTACCATGTCTGCCCTTCCTAGTTTTAGCACGATGATTTGCCACTTTTCTATTTGTTTCAGGCAGGTGTAGTACCACCACAATACATGGCATTGTAGGAACCCTACACTTTATTGTAAGGTGCATTACTCTGGCAAAGTACTGTACTGTTGACCATCATCAAGGTACCACTGCCATCTGGACTGCTCTGTGTATAACAGATTATTTATGGCCCTTGTCAAAATACTTTGACCCAAGCCTGAAAGGTCTGAAAGTGAACAATTGTGACCTGCATTTCTCTTGTAAATTGGATGAATGATGTGTCATTACTAAAAATAGTATCCCTTTCAGTGGGAGAAGCACATGAGATATGAGTCATGGCTTTTAATTCATCAGGACTGCTGCTGCATTAGTATATGCTGAGAAGTTGTGCCCTTCATTGTTGTTTTTGCCACCAGCTATTGTCTTCTCATATAAAGAATCCCATGAACAGCTTCCCACATTGTCATTCAGCAGTGAGTAAAAGCATGGTCTATCTACCTGACTGAAAGTCCTGTTGTTATTTTTTTGTTATGATCCATAATATGTGAAAGCTGGGTAGTTTTCAAATGTTTATAAAAATAACAATGCTGATCATGGCTAACACTGAACAAGAATATGGGTATTATGAAAGCAGCTATAGCTATATATTATACTTTTGACTACATTTGCTGCTCTTTGATACTTTAATGCTGCAACAATTAACCCAAGAGTCTTATGCAAGAGCACACTCACTTCTTAAGCCATAACTGCTTGGCTTGTGATTAAAACCAATCAATATGATTTCCTTAGCAACAGCTATTAAGAGATTGGTCTTAAATTTCTAAACAGGATTGTGACTTCTCAGAAACACTGGGAAGCCTAACAGCTTTCAAAGAAAGCAGTCGGCTATTCCATGCATATTTTAAAATCCATCATACATTTGATCTTCGAAAAGAAATTACTCTCTTCAGCTGTAAGATACTAGGAAATAACATTAAGTAGGTTCATGCATCCAAATATACCATAATGGCTTCTCTAACTGAAACTGATGTAGGCTCACTGTTGTTATATAGCAGGGGTAGGCAACCTTTTTGAGCCGGGGGCCGAGTTGCTGTCCCTCAGACAACTGGGGGGCCACAGGCAAAAAATAAATAATTAAATAAATTTTTTTACAATTAAATAAATAAACCGGGACAAATGGAGGACATAATTTTCAAATGGAGGACACTTTTTTATAAAAAATGGAGGGCACGTGCAAAAATTTGTTGATTTTTTTAAAAAAAATGTTAATATAAATGCATGTTTAGAAGGAAGAGCCCTCCCTCCAATCCATCTGCCTTGGTCCAGGCCTCAGAGAGAGAGAAGAACCACTGGACCTCATCCCCTTTCCCTCCACCATTCCCTTCTTCTTTTGTTTCGTGTCTCTTAGATTGTAAGCCTGAGGGCAGGGAACTGTCTGATTAAAAATAATAATTGTAAGCTGCCCTGAGAGCCATTAGGGCTGAAGGGCGGGATATAAATACCTAAATAAATAAATAAATGTTTCTGAGGCTTCTATAGACAATTGCCCCCCGCGCGAGAGGCCAAAGGCCCCGGCGGCAATCGGCGGCAGGACCGGGCTGGGGCTGATCCCAAGGCCTCGCCAGGCCGGGTTGCCTACCCCTGTTATATAGAAAGTACAGCATGTGATTAGGGGATGCGGTGGCTTAGTGGTTAAGATGCCAATTCTAATGACCAGAAGATCAGAAGGTTGGTAGTTCAAGACCCACGTTCTGCATGATAGGGTGAGCTCCTGTCACTAGTCCTAGCTTCTGCCAACCTAGCAGTTCAAAAGCATGCACATGCAAGTAGATAAATAGGCACCACTTCAGTGGGAAATTAACAGCGTTTGGTGCAGTCATGCTGGCCACATGGCCCCCAGAGCAGTCCTCGGACAACACTAGCTCTTTGGCTTAATAACAGAGATGAGCACCATCCCCTACCATCGGTTGCAACTAAACATTCATGTCAAGGGACTACCTTTAGCTTTACCTTTACAGCATGTGGAATAACTAGCTATAATTGGAACTCGTTACTTTTGGGGAGTTATAAGAGTGTAATGAAACTACATTTGAAAAATAACATAAGAAAAGCAAAATTGCTAGTAACTAGCAATTGCTTCTACTAACTTATATAATTACTTTAAAGGGTATCTTAAGAGGTATTGTGGCAGAATTTTTAAAGATTTATGCAACTATCTGTTCACTCCTAAGCATCTCCTTTCACACACACACACACACACACACACAAAATAGAAAACAGAAAAACTAATGCGCAGCATTACAAGTAAAGTGAAGGTTGATTTTTCAGCATTATAATGAGTACTTGTAATGGGCTACCTCTGAAACACTATTGACTAGCAACCAGAATGAATTATTTTTAAAAAGTAACCTTACAGGTTCAGAGAAGAAAAAGGGAGAATGAAAATTCATCAGGATAACACTAGAAAAAGTGATCCAAAATGGAGACAGGGAAGCTGGAGTAGCTCTCCTGTGGTGAAATGTGCCATGTCCCAATGCAAAGAAAAGTGATATGTGTCCAATCTTCCTTGCAGTATATAGAGCTAGCCACAAGTGAGCCACTAAAAACCTGTGGGTGTCGTGAATACAAATTACTGAAGTAAAATACAAGACAGTGCACAAAAAGAGAACCAAACCATTGTTTCCATGTTTAAAAAAAAAGGGGGGGGGGATCCAAATAACTGAACATGAATGAATTGCTTTGTTACAGGAACCCACTTGAGCTCACTAGAAAAAACTGGATCATTTATTGACATCTTTTATCTTTCTGGCTAATAGTTGCTATTCTTTTTTTTTAATTACATGTTTAAATACTACATGTTACGCTTTTATTATTATGCTTTAGTTATGTAGCGCTGTAGATTTGCACATGGAAATAAAATAGGCTGGAGCAGATATAATATACCGGTTCTTGGGTATGTTGTCTGCTCATGAAATGCTGAATGAAAATAAATGTACGATTTTTGATAAAATGTCTGAAAAAGGATATGCACACATACAAACTGAGCCCCTCTAACCAGTCATGTGAAGATCTGGCATCTTGGTCCACATAAAAACAGTCCCTCTCCTAGTTCTAATTGTTCCAATTGAGAACAAACATTTTCCTTTTATTTTCTTTATATGAATCCATCTGACACACAGATATTGTGTAAAATATTGGTACTGTAATATTGTAGCTATTTCCTGTCTACACATTACAGCACAGTACAAGCAGGTGCAGAAAATAGTCTGCAACTGTTTCCTATCAGTTGCTTTGCTGAACTATGAAGTGTTTTGTAATTGTCATCTCTGCTCAGATAATGAAGTTCTCTATGAGAAACTGAAAACAGGAATGTTCTTAGGATACCAAAGGCCCTGTACAGATGGGCCCTTTGTGGCACGTCCACGACATGCTAGGGTTGCCTCAGGGCGGTGTGTGCACATGCCCCACAACCCTAGCACGTCGTGGACGTACCACCATTACGCAGTGCCATACAGACGGCGTGCGTAATGATGATGTCACAGCTGCACCATAACCGCACTGTCTCTGGTGCTTTTTGCCGCTGCAAAAAGGAGCTGCTTTTTGGAGCTGCTTTTTTGCTGCACAGCAGCACCGCACAATTTGTATGCTGCGATGCTCCTGCGCAGCAAAGAGAAGTGCCGAGGAGGCGCCTCTTTTTGGTGCCCTGTACCCCACCAAAGTTTCCCTGTTTTTATCTGTGAAATGTTGGATATGCAAAAGATGTGTTTGCAGTTCACAGTTATATTACTTTCATTCTACTTTAGTTCTCATGACTCCATTTTAGCAGGCTGCTGCCTAGAAGCATCCATAGTCTTCACCTAAAAAAATCCCAGGATTCCTTAACATGGGGCCATGACAGTTAAAGTGGCATCAAACTGCTGTAACTGTATCACATCAAAAGACACCCAACAAAGACTAAAGATATTTCTAGACAGTAGCCTGCTAGTGCTTTCAAACTAAATTTGTATACCTATTTTTTTTCCTTCCTGTTTTTTTTTTTCCTGATAAGGAAGAAGAGATAGAAGAAGCAGTGGGAAAACCTAGAGGGCTACAAGGTAATGGTGACACTGTCAGAACACCTCATAAAATTCTATGTATTGTGTGATTGCATGATACAAACCTTTCCCAGAGTCATCTTAATACATTTACTGACAAATATGTTGTTTGTCAGTTCAGCCCATTCAGTGATACTGCAAATGTAGGCCTAAATCCAATGCTAGCATCAGGTAGAGCAGACCTATTGAATTTGGATTTATTTAACAGTTGAACTCGTCACTTAAGAATTAACTCAATGGATCTGCTCTAGTTTGAACTAACAATTGGATTTAGGCCAGGCATGGAAATAATGTAGCTCTCTGAATGATGATAGTCTGCAAGTCCCAATGACCTAAGACACATAGGCAATGGTGAGGAATGCTGGAAATTGCAATCCAACATCTGGAGGGCTCTTTCATTCACACTAGGGGATGAAACCCTAGGTGTAGGGTTGCTAGGTCTGGTCCTGAGTCTTCAGTTTTCATGGGTCATTTTCAGGTGGTAGATATGGGTACAAATTCTCCAGTTTTGCTGGGCTCATGTCCAGACAAGAGGAAAGGACTGTGTTTCAGCTCAGTTAATAAGGTAGCAACTTGCTACAATATGTAAGGCTTCATTGATTTGTTGCAGCAGCTTGTGTTACCCCAAGGTCTAGCCCTCTGCACCTCTCTTCTGTGCCAATATCAAAGTGATATCAAAAAGGATGTTAACAGCATGTAGCCATGGGGGTGCCCCAGTGCGGGAAATTGCCTGGCCATATAAGCAGATCTGGTAGGCTCAGCCTGAGGGAGCTCAAGAGGACCTAGACAGGATAGATTGATCAAAATTAGAATCTGTTTAATCCCTGCACTGATAGGAGTGAAGGTGGGTGATAGACCTGGTATTTATACATGAACAGAAATCTAAATACGCTCCCCTTGTGAGTGATACTCCTTTTCCCAAGGACATTTACACTGATTGTCCAACCATTCTCAACTTTCTTGCTCATTCTTCCCTCCTGGAAATCCTTTCACATCCCAAAGCCTGCCCTGGGATTTGTTTTGCCGTATGAATATGCCTGCCCAGACACCTCCAATTCAGTCTTGTCTGAAGGCAGACAGACACTCTATCTCACCTGGCTCCTCAGCATAAACTGGCCACACAATGATTCTGACCCATTTTCCATCTCACAGTGTCCTCACACATCTAGAATCGGTACATATTGCCCTCTGCAAACTTACGTTACTATCTGCTACCACCTTTTATATAGTTTATTCTTGGCTGTGTGCAAAAGTGTCTCTGTGTGGATGGTGAATTTATGTAATTACAATTAAAATAAAAACCTGCACTCTGGAATTCTATTTCTCAGAATTGTTGTACACAGACTTGATCCCCAATTTAGTTGCACAAGCCCTCTCAACTGCTGTCAATTGAGCTAATAAATTTCCCCCATTTGAATATTTATTGTGGGTGCCTTCTCAGGACCCTTGCATTTTGGGTAACACTTGCAAAGAATCTCTGGAATATGTATCTATTTATTTATTTAGCCCCCCTTCCAGTGGTTATGGGACCAGGGTTCACCTTCCATTCTGCTCTATATCTGCCTTCTGATTAAATTGATGCATAACTCTTCATTATATCACCAAGGGCCATTCCTAGGTCTCAGATTTAGACCCAGAAACCTTGGAGCTGGGGACAGTCCTGAACCAATAACTCCATTCCTGCTTTAGGCCACAGTTTGCAGCAAATGGATTGTTGTGGTTTGCCAGCAAGTCATTTCCAACTTATGGAACCCTTAAGGTGATTTTATCACAGGGTTTTCTTAGCAAGATTTGTTCAGAGAGGGTTTGCCTATGCCTTACTCTGAAGCTGAGGGAGTGTGACTTACCCAAGGTCACCTGGTGGGTTTCTACAGCTAAGCAGGGATTCGAACCTTGGTCTCTAGAGTCAAAGACCAGCATTCATACCACTAATCTTGCTGGGTCTCTCAGCAAAAATCTAGTACCCATTTATTAATGAATTAGCTCCACATAAGTCACTGGGCTTTACTGCACTAATAAATAGACTTGTGTTGTTGGTAACATTACTTTCTCCTGTCACCAGATGTCTCTCTTGCATTTTCTAGGCATTTCACAAGTTTTGACTTTCCCTAATTGAGACAAAGAATTGAAACACTCTTCTTCCTGCTTGCAAGTTAAAAAGATGTGTTTGACTCCTCAAATGATGCAACAGTCATTCTTTGATTGCAAAGGCTGGTCTGAAGAACAGAATTTTCCATTTTTATGCTAACATTGTCACTAAAGTTAACCTGTATTCTGTTACTAGATATATCTGTTTGTTTAATAATTTTAAATAATTTTAATATCTTAAAAGTGTTGATTGCATACCTCCCAATTATATTGCTTACAATATTTTCAACAACATTGTACAATTTGCTCAAAAGCATTCACACATTTTAAACTGAGTTGAATACTGAGTTAAACACATGCTGGAGGGAAAAAAAGATATATTATTAATTCTGTTCCAGATTTTTAAAGCCAATAGGGGAAGTGGAGGGATTCACTAAGGTTATGGTGGAGTTTAAAAGAACAAAAAACACCACCCTTTAACAAACACATTTACATTTTCCCCCTTCTTTCCTACCCTCTCCTTGAAACCACCATTGAAAACCAAATGTACTAGTTGTCTAGCTGAATATATAATAATAATAATAATAATAATAATAATAATAATAATAGGTTTTATTTATATACCGCCCAATCACTGGGAATCCGAGCGGTTTACAATAGAGGGGATAACAGACAGTTCCCCGCCCACAGGCTTACAATCTAAAAGACAGGACACAAAAGGAGAAGGGAATGGTGAGGGGGGGAGGGAATCAGGTCCAGCATTCTTCTCTCCCTCTGAGGCCTGGACCAAGGCAGATGGACCGGAGGGAGGGCTCTTCTTCTTTAGGCTAGCCCCTGATGGTACTGGGCCAGCCTTCTCTCTCCCTCAGAGGCCGAAAGATGACAGTTAGGGAGGGAGGAGCCTCCTTCTTCAGGCTATCTTTGTTTGTATCTATTAAAAAGAAGTCTAATCTGATAGGGTAAGCAAGTGAGAAGTGAGGAGACCTCACTGTACAACTAAGTAGCTCAGTTATGGATGAATTCCCAATCAGTATTGTTGTTGTTTCAGTTCAGACTAGCAATAGATGAAAATCCTGCACTTTTTCAGCTGGAAGTCAAATGTCGGGATGTGTTAAAGAATAACAAGGCTTGATTCATCTCACTTTAGGTGGTCCCTAAATATGTGCCTATTTTTCTTTAACCAGCTGGAGATTTTTAAAACAACAACAACAACAACACACCTGATAGCAATTAAATGACCACACAAAACTTAATTAGTCTAAAGCTTAAGCGTAAACTATAGCTTTCATAGTCATACACAAAAATGAAAAACATGATATTGATGATCTTGACTTTGGTATTCAGTGATGCATCTTTCTACTTGAGGATTTCATCTAGTTCTTTCTTAGATGCCTTTCCAAGTCTTATGCTTCATTTACACTTATGTTTTTGCACTACAAAGATCTGAACCGTATCACTGATGTGAAACAGAATCAAAGTTCCCACTACATTTGCACAATCAAAGCTGTCTGTGGCAATTTAACACACTTCACATTCATATTTCCCTTTGAATCAATTCAAAATGGATTATCCACATGTTTTATCGATGCCAGGTTGTTGTTTTTAGCTGTCACACCATTAGGGTGACGTTTTTCTGGTTGTTCAACATTAAACACCATTCTCTCGGGGGGGGGGATTCCCCCTTTTTATCAGCTTCAGAGGATGACAATAGCAAGTCTCTCTGAAGAACCCTTGGGGAGAAACCCCCATGATAAGTCTGCCCCTCTGCACATAAGCTCTCCCTCCTGAGTGCTCTGAATGGGATCGACAGCACATTCCTATTGACAGCTCCCTCCAAAAAACACAGTTCTTTTTAAAAAGATGTGCTGGAACCCCCTGTTCTAAAAGAACCAGGGCAAGTGGGCATTTTGCTCACCAGCCACTGCAAACTGTGCTGAGTGTGCTCGGCATGAGTATGATTGACACCCCCCCTTAACCCAGTTTCCACACCGAGTTATTTCATACTACGTATCTTTTTCTGATTCTTGAACAGTGGTTTTGCTTAATGCTGATAAATGTAATTAGTTACTTATTGGAAGGTTTGTTATGATATATTACTGGTTTAACATATTTTTTTATAATTTGACTCTTACGATGTTACCATAAGAGCCCCATTTTTGCCACAATTGTGCCAGTTAATAAAAATGGAAACATACCGGTTTCAGAGCAGCCATTATTGCATATCTTTGCAATCACACAACCGGGGGCTGTTTCTGCCATTGCGCCTTCTTCCACACTCCCCCTTAACCCTGCTACCCTGCCCTATGTCCTACCCAGCATGCCCTTGGTGGTTTTTATTTTATTTTTGTTTCACTTTTTTCTCACAATTCTGGAACTCTGTTAATGTGATTTAACTTTTTAAAAAAGAAAGAAAAGGAACAGAGAAAAATTAAAGGCAATTGGGCTGCTTGGGAATAGTGAAGGGGAAGGGACACAGGAGAAGAAGAAGAGACACTGACACCACATGACTGTCAATTTTTCAGTTGTTCCAGCAGTGACATTTCACACCCCAGGACCTGTGCGATTGCAAGCTCATAATGAAAAGGGATTCCTTGTGCTTTGGGGACACATAGGCTGGAGGTGTTGCCATGCAATAAGTATTTTTTGGTTCTAATTGCAATTTAAAAGCCATGTGTAATAATCTCCTTAGATGCATTTGAGGGCTCAATAATCAAGACATACATATTTTAATATATAGTGGCATAAATCTTACATAAGAAGTCTGTAACATTTCAGCTGGGATTACCTCTCACCTGCCAACAAACAACTGTGGAGGAAGAGGGTGCCATTCCTTCCTGTGCTCCCCCGCAGGCTGCATGGTTGTTCCAAGTACAACCAGAAGTGACAACATGACATTTTCTATTATGAGAATTGTCTGAAAAATGGCTGATTACCATCATTTGAGAGAGGTAGAGGGCCAGTGAGGGTAACAGGAGTCAAACCACCATGATTTTGTGATGGTTTATTGAAGTTTGGGTATTTTGAGGGGGAGATTTGGTCATTTGAAAAATGGGGGAACTAGAATATGCAGAATGGTCTCAGGGGCAGTAAAATGGGACCCCACGGGTTGTATGAGGCCTGCAGGTTGTATGTATGATATAAAGAGTGGCTTTTTCATTCCATGAAGATAATGATGCATTAAATTACTTACTAACCATTCTGTAAAGCGTTCAAGGTGGCAGACATGTTTGACACCTATTTTACCTTCACAACCAGTGGAAGCTAGTGCCTCCAATATCATTAGGGCAGTTAATCTGCTGGTTGTTAATAGAGATATCTGACTAGCTGAACCTTTTTCCTAAAATAAGTTTGGGATCTTGAATAGCTTGTTTAAAGCTTGGGCTAGAACCCATTACATATTCACTGTCCCATTGACATTAGTGTTTCGAACTACTGCTATTCACTTACAGAAGATGATTGGTCAGATGTCTGTGTTTCTTGAGTCATAACTGAGTGGAGACAACTACTGGATCTAGTGTGACTCTGCAAGCACTAGCTTAAATAAATGCTACTCCTGCTTGCTACATTCCTGCATTTCTTACACCTGACCATGGGATAAGAGTAGGATACAGTTGCCCTGGACCCTATCAAGGTGATACAATTCCCTGTGAAAACTGGCAGAACTTAAAACACCAGACAGAAAGCTGAAGGGGGAAAAAGCAAATAAAGGCCGGGTGGGGGGAGCGGGGCAAGAAATTTATAAAACTGCATAGTTTTATAAATTTTCTTCAAACAGATAATACTAAAACCCGAATGCCAGAAGATTAAGGACAGAAAAAGAGGAAATACTGTATATCTTTACCCAGTTTAACCAATTGTACTGCCACAAGATGTAGTGATGGTCACCGACTTGGATAGCTCTAGAAAAAAAGGATTGGACAAATTAATGGAGAATAAGGTTATCGATTTTTATTGTATTGTGTATAGTATCATTGATAAGGCATACTGGGAGAAAATGGAAAAGCAGTATAACATTGTGAATTCTCCTGCCTTAACTTGACTTGGGGCTAATGAATTTTTATTTTTTTATTTTTTTGGTAGATAGTATCAGAGGCACTGTATTTCTCAGTTTCTGGGAGTAAGGCATTTGAGCATGCTCTCACACTTGTGTTCTGCCTGCCGGCTTACTACTGTATAGGCAATCAGTTGGCCATTGTGTAAACAGATAGCTCTACAAGATAGACCTTGGGTCTGATTCAGCATGATCCTTCCTTTGTTGTTGCTGTGTGCTTTCAAGTAATTTCCAACTTATGACAACCCTAAGGTGAACTTATCATGGGGAATTCTGGGGCTGAGAGTATGTAACTCAACCAAAGCCATTCAGTGGGTTTCCATGGCTGAACAAGGAATTGAACCCTGGTCTCTAGAATCATAGCCCAACACTCAAATCACTACACCATGTTGGCTCGCATTAACTTTTCTATATACCTTTTTAAAATTTATTACTTCTAAACTGCAATACAAGAAGTACAACTATTTTGCTTTGTTTGTTTGTTTGATAAGGAAGGATAACATAAAGTTGATAAGATGCATTGTAGCTAGACTTAGCAAACACTACTTATTTACAGTATGCAATAAAAAGATAGAGAAATATATTCCATAATTTAAGATTCTCACTGGGTTGTCTCCATATGAGTCATATACAATATATGAACACCATTTTGTATGTGGTTAAAGCTTTAGAACTTCCATAACATGTGCCTTTTTTCATGAACATCTTTGTGATGTGCCCATCTGAAATCATTCTGACAAGCTGCTTGGCGTGGCAGTCCAGCAATATCTGCAGCATCTTTCGTAGCAAACTCTTAAAGTATTCTCATTTTGGTCAGATGTATCATAGTATATCAATTTTACATTGGAAAAAGCTTTGGCATTTTTAGACACATATGTTCTCTTACATTATATCAATGAAACATGGAACTGAAGTAATGCCCAATATGATCGGCAAGGTGCTATACCCTTCTTACCAAGTAAGTGATATACTCCTAGATAAGCAGACCCTCGACTGGAAGTGTAGGTATCACAATTTTGAAAAATGCTTTGTTAGGGTATGAATCACATGGACTGACTTAAGTGTTTTACTGGAAGGCAGCCTGTCTGTACAAAGATTTCTTTAAATATCATATCTATAGCTTTAAGTCACAATCTGTGAACACATTGTTGTAGTAATGAAGAACAAGAAGTTTTCTTAAATAATTCATGATGTTCTCTGAGTTATTTTTATTTTACCCTTTGACTTTGAAGGTATTAAAAAACAGAGCAGTGCACTTAGAAATGAAAAGGTACAATACTTATTTTTATACCATCTGAAGCCCAGATGATATTTATATACCATCTGCCGTATTCCAGCCCACTACTGAGATGGAACTCACAACTATAGATATACTGGCACAGTGATTGAATTCAAAATAACGTACCCAAGAATGCAATTTATTGTGAACAAAGCAAAGAAATACAAGACAGACTTGACAATGTCTGCCAAAAAAGATTGTAAGCCCGAGGGCAGGGAACTGTCTAATTAAAAAGATTGTATGTACAGCGCTGTGTAAATTTACAGCACTTCATAAATAAAGGTTAATAATAATAATAATAATAATAATAATAACTTAATTATGCTATTTATTTATATACATATATATTTATATTTGTCAAACTTAAAATGCTAATAAAAGCATCCATTGTCATTGCAAAGTATGTTGCACAGTAAGAGTGGTGTTCGGTTTCCTTTGAACATTGAATAAATGAAACAAACAACATGAACTGTCATCATTACATGCTAGTCAGTTCCCAGTCCTTGAAAATTTCTATACACAATTTTGACTTACAACAATAAAGCATCTAAGTGCTAAATACAAGAATAGAAATTGAATATGAATAACAATTGGTTTGGAAATGCTTTTGACATATATCCAGATACAGTGTGCCCACGTCATATGCGGATGCACCATACGTGGCTTTCAACATACACCGAAAGCCGCCAGGGAGCCCGTGGGAGCCTGTGGGGCGGCATGTCCCATTAAGAGTAATGGGGTGCATGCCTGTGGTGCACGTGTGCCACCACACCACCGCACACAGCGTCATGCATGAGCCCCATTATTTTCAATGGGGCTCGAGCATACACTTTTTTTTATGCGGGGGGCTCCGGAACGGATCCCCTGCGTAAAAAAAGGGTGCACTGTACATACTTTTTAAAACCTCAAATAGACTATGTTTAAAGGGTTTTTTTTAGATATGTATAATTTAAGGATCAAATATTGATAAGAATGAGGATTGCAGCTAGGAAATCAGAAGATAAAGAATAGGGAGAGCAGCTATGAAAGAATTAGAAAAAAAATCTTAAAATGCAAACATATACAACTGAGCACAAAAGTTAGAATCATACAAGCCATTGCATTCCCTATTACCATGGATGGATATGTGACCTGTACAGTTAAGAAACTGTTAAGAAAAAAGATATGAAGAAAATCAATTCATTTGAGATGGGGTGCTGGAGAAGCGTGTTGAGGATTCTTTGGATAGCCAAAAAGACAAATGAATGGGTCCTAGAATAGATCAAGATGAAATCAGAAAGCTAAGATGAGGAGGGAGCTAGCTTGTTTTCTGATGCTCCAGAGAACAGACCTGGAACAATGGATGCAAGCTACAGGAAAAGAAATTCCACCTCAACATTAGGAGGAACTTCCTGACAGTAAGGGCTGTTCAACAGTGGAACACACTCCCTCGGAGAGTGGTGGAGTCTCCTTCCTTAGAGGTCTTTAAACAGGCTGGATGGCCATCTGTCGGTTGTGCTTTGATTGTGAGTTCCTGCATGGCAGGGGGTTGGACTGGATGGTCTCTTCCAACTCTATGATTCTATGAAAACTGAGGCTGTTATACTTCAGACACATCATGAGAAGGTACGACTCACTGGGGAAAAACAATAATGCTAGGAAAGATGGAGGGAAGTAGAAAGTGAGGAAGGCTACATACTAGATGGATGGATTCTGTTAAGGAGGTCACTTGTATGAGTTTTCAGGAACCAAGCAGAACAGTGGAGGACAGGAAGTCTTGAAGATGTCTCATCCACAGGGTTGCCAAGGGTTGAGATTGCCTTGAGGACAGTTAACAACAACAACAACAAATAATAATAATAATAATAATAATTCAAGGAGACCCAAGACAATGCTATCTTTTCAAGATACTGTGTTTTACCATATATAATGTTGATGGAAAAAGTCCTATGGGCTCCTCAACCTTTCCAATCATAGCAACATTTAGATTTTGGATCTGTGTTAACATTCTGGATTTTTATTAACTAAGTCATAGTCCCACAGCTTCACTTTGATGTGAAAGTTTAGACATACTTCTGCAAATCCCGTCATTCCTCTGAGCTTAAACATAGATGGCACCATATGCAGCGATGTAGACTTAAGTTGATTGACTTTGATTCACACTAGACTCGTCACTTCAGTGACTCAATTTGCATTTGACTCAACTTGGCAATAATTGATGCACTGATTTGCCTCAACTCGAGACTTTAATATTTTTAGCAACCAACTTGCTGGTCTAACTTCATCCAGAAACAACAAACTTGTTAGGCAATGGGCTTGAGGTGGGGCTTGAGGTCTACTCATCAGCCTGTCCTAACTGCACAATCTGAGAAGCCTTCTAAAGCTTTTGAAAACTTTAAAAGGATTCTTCCTCCTCAAGACCATTGCCTAACAGGTTTGTTGTTCTCTTCTGAGAATTTTGTTTACCTAACTTTATGTACACCTTCTGGATTTGCTAGTTATTGAAATCTACACACCTCCCACATCACCACCACCTTCTTTTTTCAGTTAAAGTTGGTTCCCAGACTTGAGACATGACTTGAGACTTGATTTGAAAGTATCTTGCAAGGACTTGAGATTTGAAGGTAGAGACGTGACTTGAGACTTGGAGGAAAAGACTTGAACACATCACTGTTTGGGTCAGTGATACAGTAGTTCCATGGCTGCTTCTCTTATGGGTATTTTCAAAGGGATTGGTCCTGCCAGATGTAGTTATGATACTATGTAGTTATTCCATCTTTCCCTCCTTCATTTTGCCCCCCCCAAAAAAAAAATAAAAATAAAAAGAGAGGCGTGACTGAAGACAACTACATCTGGACACCTTGTAAAATTCCATGAACAAACTAGGATAATTGTGCAATAAAAGCCAGAAGAACCTTACAGTTCAAATAATGGCACTATTTATTAGAGGGTCTTTAGTTAAGCATCTATATACACTTTTTTCAAGAGCCAGTATGCTATAATGGTTCCCGTGTTGAACTCAAAGTTCAAATGCCCTCTGGCTGACCTTGGGCAGATCACATTCTCCCAGACTATGAAGAAAGCAATGGTAACCCTTCTCTAAATAAATCTTGCCCATGGTAGAGTTGCTGTAAGTCAGAATTGACTTGAAGGCACATGATAACAATACAGTTTTCTTCTTCCTCCAAACACGCATATACACAACCAGTCCCTACCCTACCCATCCCTGTTTCTAAAACCAAACAAGATCTTTTTTCCAGTGGGTTTGGACAAAGGAGTTTTCCCTGTTAAGAAAATGTATTGAGTGGACATTTAGAAAGGTTTGCACTTAAGACTCTAAATACCAAATGTCTTAACACCTGTAGGAGATTCAGTGTTGTCTGATTTCAGACGAAGGAGAATGCCCAACAGGAAGCTCATTTGAAATTAATCACTAATGTCAGATTCAGTGCTCTGAATGCAGAAAAGATGTAGGGAGGAAAAAATAATATATATCTGTCCCAATATATGACTATTTTAAACAGAGCTTGCTTTACTGCCAGAACAGGAACAATAATTTAATAATCTGTTTAATAATTCTGCATATAAAATGGGAAAATATGTTAGATTAGTACATTTTCTGCCCACTCTAGTCTATTTTTAGTGCCAGTTCCATATCAGTTTGCTTGAGATAAGCATATTAGCTCTGAATTCCACTAGATTTTGTAAAATGGGACTTACAAGATCACTGTTTCTTTAGATGATGTTCAAAGACACTATGTAAGATATATAGACTATTTTAACAGCCTGACATTCCCTATGCTGGTTGTGATACTAGCAAAGGCAGATGGTGCAGAGGAGGAGGAGGAGGAGGAGGATCAAGGTAAACATTTGAAATAAAAAGGCCTTCCTTCTCAATTATGATTAATTTGAAATGTCTCAAAAATGATGAAAAATTAAAAAAAATAAAAGATTTAAAGAAGTAATAGCATATAGGTATATTGTGGTGAGGCAAGCTTTTGTATTTAAGATTTATCATCATATTGCTGCAAAAATAAAGTGACGAATCAATTTAAATTGCAAAGCTGCATAGATATGTTAACCATTTGTTAATAATTTCATTTAAAAGTAAAATAAATATCAAAGTCAGAATGTAGAATTTTAACTTTTTCCACATTTTATATCACAGTGAGGAAGCATAGACTACCCAAGGGGCAATTTTTGTTCCTTTGTCGGTCCCCGCTGTGGCATTTTACAGCTAAAAACCAGAACAAACAAAACAAAGCAGTCAAATATTGCAATCAGAAATCATTTCTCATTGCAATTTCTAGGTTAATTGTTATGTGCCATTCCATCCAATTGGATGCAGTATGCCATTGGCATTCCTGGAAATGTCACAACCAATTTGGGGGTGGAAAACAAAGACTTGTGGCTGAACAAATGGTTTTGGGGCCATGTGCAGGCCACATGGTTACCCTGTTTTATATGAATCAGTGAGTCAACCATGTAAATTATCATTGCTGAAACTGATTTAGGTCACATGTTCACTAATTGCCTCATCCTCTCCAAATGTATTATGCTGTCTTTTTATCTTGTTTGCATCAGACCTAGCTGTTCTGATACAGCTCAGAATTTTACTTCCTTTAGTAAAACTATTAATTGTTAATATTTGTATAGGTGTATCTACTTTAACATAACACCCACTCTTCCCATAACATCCTGGATAAACTTAGTTGACTTTGTAATCAGGATTGTTTCCTGAGAGAGTGCCCAAGGACACCGTGTAAAATATATTGTTGTTGTGTGCGTTCAAGTTGTTTCCATCTTCTCCTGACTCTAAGGTGAACCTATCATGGGATTTTCTTGGCAAGCTATGTAAGTATTTAAAAGCCTGACATTTCCTATGCCAGGGACTGCTGGTTGTGATGCCAGCAGACAAAGGCAGATGATGCAGTGGAGAAAAGATCAAGGTAAACATTTAAAATAAAAAAGTACTTCCTTCTCAGTTCTGATTAATTTGAAATGCCTCCAAAAGCAACAAAACTAAATAAATGAGAGTATTTATTTTAAAAGTTGTTTTATCAAAAGAAGAAATAGCATTTAGGTATATTCTAGTGAAGCAAGTCCTGTACCTGTAAGGGAAAGATTTATTTTGTTGTAGAAATAAAGTGAAAAATCAATTTAAATAACAAAACTGCATAGATATTTTAATTTTTCATGTAAAAGTAAAATAGATATCAATGTCAGAATATAGAATGTATCTTTTTCAGTCTATATACAAACACCAAAGTAGAAAAGGTCTCATAAAGATGAAGTGATTGTCTTACCATATATCCACAAACAGTATAAGTTAAAACAGTGACCACAGAGCATCTCTTCAAAACACTGAGTGAAAGTGAATTCACACCACCATTTTAACAATGGTCTGCATCCAATGTGAAGGATAAGGCATGTTTAACTCTGTTGTTTTCAGTGTGCTAAAACAGTCCTGTGCTGGCTTGAGATAGTGGTAATGATAAGGTAAGATCAGCATAAGTTAGTATCTTTGTTGTGTAGTGCTTTCTTTTACTGCAGTCAACCAAAAATCAAAACAATCAATTTGTACTGATACAAATTTCTAAGCTCATGGCTCAGTCAGTCCCAGATTTTACACTTTTCCAGGATAAGTAAAAGACATACCACTCACAGGATTGGAGAAACAAACACATTCTTGGGTAAACCTATGGTTGATTTGTACTGCATCATGACAATAACTCAATTTGTTCTGGTAGAAACTGGTGGGGTATTCTTTGGCTGTCATCAAGGCCCATCCAAATTGTGATTGGAACATTTGAGAACACTAGCTAATCATTACAACAACTATTTAGATGTGTAGGGGGCACAGGCCTAGAAAACAGTATAGTATACAACAATCGGAACAAAAAGTTCTGTACAGTACTTTCTGTATTCAAGCAAATGAAAAGGACCCAGAATCATACCAGTCAGAGCTGAGTTTTACTTTGGAGATGATTTGTACTGACATTCTTGGTGAACGAATGAATACCACGAAATAATGGTCCAGGTTGATGCAAATCTTTCCTAAGCAAGACATTTGGCTTGCCCTTCATGGACTGTCTGTTTGTTTTCTGCCTTGAAGTGTGCCCAAAATTGTTTCTGTAGTGATTTTGAGTAACACCTTTTCTGCTATGTATGGAATTTTTAGAGAAGCACAGTTAAGCACCTCTCCAATACATTTTGAATTGGTTCACTTGCATAACAATTTTTAAAATCAAATTCATAATAGTTTTTAAATGAAATATGAACTTCCCATTAATTTACAGGATTTCCTCCAACACTTTTACAGCCATTACAAGAACAAGAACAACATTCAGTGGATGGCTTTCTTATTCTTTTTAAGTTATTTGAATTTGTTATCGTTTTTCATTTCAATTAATATATTCAAAAATACAGCACGTAAAATGCTATGTTAAATACATTTTGTCATGACTTGCCATGGCTCAGCTTATGGCACAGCTTAAGGTGAGAAGGATTAGCAAAAGCATTTGGACACAAAAATTATCATTTATACTGAATTATTCATGTTCTTCATGTTAATAATGTGTTTAAAATTAGTGACTGAGCCACAACTGCATTTAATTACAACACAGGGTTGTGGGTTTTTTGTTTGTTTGTTAGTTAGTTTTTGCATTAAATAAAATCTTCTGGCCATAAAGCAGCAAAGAGTCCTGTGGTACCTCAAAGACTAACAAATTTATTAGAGCATGAGCTTTAAAGCTATACGGCAGCTGGTGGTTTTCATTCAGTGGAGTGGTCAATCTGCTCTGGATTTCAGTCTGAAATTTAAAAGAGTTGTCTTAGATGCTCCATCTCATTTCCAAAGTAAATCCTTCAATAGCTTCTTTAAAAATTGAACTAAAACGAAGAGTCCAACCAAAATGGAAATATGAAAATTCAGTAGCGGAGCTTGAGGGGGGCAAAGGGCTGCTTCAGTGACATGGACCTGTTGCCCAAAGAAAAGTGAGGAGACTGTGGGGTCCCCACCAACTGTGTCAGCTTCATGTTAAATTTTGGGAGAATTACCTTAGCTTGTAAACATCTGGGTAACTTCAGGATCATTGGCACCTGTGTATACCAGTACTCACTGAGAAGGGCTCCACATTTGGATGAATTAAAAATTCAAACATAAATATGCAAGAGTGCAATCAAACACAAAATAGTAATTCAAACAGACAGAACATTCAGAGTTAATCAAAATGGAAATTCAGTATCTTGAGTGGGGCAAAGGGTTGTTAATTACCTGTCTGAAAAGTAGACCACAGAAAGCAGGAGTGGCTCTGACTGGGGTCTGAGGATGACAAAGTTCATATACTGAGGACAGAGGGGCGACTAACTGTACATGTCCTATGTGTGCATATTCTGGGTGCCGGCTGTGTGCAAATATTCATTTTGGGGACCAATATTTACATCTCAAATTCTAGCCTCAAAGGGTGTGCTATCTTGTAAGGTAACAAAGACATGACATTCTTCCCAGGAAGCAACAATAAGATTCTGGTCTGGCTGATGGCTTTAACTTTAGGGTTACAATAATGGGGATTGGATGTAAATCTACAGCACAATATAAATAAAGTATGATGATGATAATAATAATAATGATGATGATGATGACAAGCCCAGGTTGAAGGGATACGGAAAAGAAGAAGAGGAGGATAGGGGACATAGCAGGGGATAGGTAGAAAGTGCTGATTCAGTGCAATAAGAACTCCTTTGTCTCTGGGTACAAGAGTAAATACAAAAGGGCCTGGGATGAGGAAGTATTCAGTAGACTCATTTAGCTGTGATTGCAGCATTACCGGGGTCTTACACATATCCTTGGGTCTGCACTCCTTATGAGAAATCCAGCTGGTGTTCCAAAGGTCATTGTGACCTCTTAAGAATATGCTGGCTCCCAATATGAAAACATGGAGACCCCAAATATAATGTGGGTTATGCAGGATGTATTAACAGATGACATGGCTACTACTTCAAAAGTTCCTTTGAGCATTGTCATTGCTTCACAGAAGTGGGTATGTTTCTATCTGTATGAAGTTACAGTACATAGGAATGGTTCTGTTAAAGACTACTCTGGGAGAAATGAGTTATCCACAAACCATTCAGTGAACCAAATAAATATCTCCTGTTTGCTTATTTGAGTTATTCCACTTTTGCAGAAATCAGATTGATGATTCCTTTTTGAAAACAGACTAATTCAGATTCTTATCATGGAATCAAGAGGGAGTAAGCATTTTGCAAGTAAAAAAGTTCACATGAGCATGCAAATAGAAAACCAAGACTGAAATCCTAAATAAGGATTAGGGAATAAGCCTCACTGAATGTAGTGAGTCCCACTACTGGATATACAGGAATAATATTGCTCTGTGAAACATTCCCAAGGAGAGGATTTTAGGACCTGAAAAGCCCTAAATTAGAAAATTAATTTAGAAAACTAAATAAGAGTGCCAAGTAACTAATAAGGCTCAGAACTGAGGGACAGTTTTCAGAATTCAGAATATTTCAGAAATGCAAATAACATATATTCTCAAGGTATCTATAATAATGCACAGACCAGATAATTCCGGTAGCAACTGCAAATATATGATCTATATAGTACATCAAGTAGATTTTTTGGGGGGAGGGGGCAGTTAGGAACATCAAAAGGCACTTGATGCCAGATCAGCTTCTTTGTCCATCTGGCTTAGTACAGTATTGTCAACTCAGACTGCTAATAGCAAGCCAGGGTCTCAAACAAAAGTATTTCTTATCACCTGCTCCAAACCCCTTTTAACTGGAGATGACAAGGACCAAATCTGGGATGTCCTCCTCTCACCTTTGAAGGACATCATTGGCCTATAATTCTGTATCACCGATTCCCTCTTTTATTACAGGGCAATATAAGACTTTCAGTAAATTGATCTCTAGGAAATTTAGTTCCTACCATCATGAGTTTTAAAGATCTGATTCCACTTCAGTAGTATCGCGGCACTTTGCCGTGACACCTGGATATCTACCTCAGCAAGAAAAGAGTCAGATGATTTTCAAAAATATTGATAATCATATTACTGCCAGCTGGCTGAAGGTCAAATGTTAGTAGCACTGTGTTTTACTTATAATGCCGTTGTGTAATAACTAGGGGGAAAACACAATGCAAACAAATATCGTGTGAGTCTGTGGCACCACCTAGTTACAAACAAGCCATCTAAAATGGATTTAATGGATTTATAATGGATGACTAGCATTGTCGACTATAAGATTCAGCATGGCATAGTGATCTGAGTGTTGGACTAGGATACTGGGAGAACAGGGTCTGAACCCTTGCTTGGCCTTGAAAACCTACTGGATGACCTTGGGCAAATCACACTCTCTCAGCCTTAGAGAATTGCAAGGGCAAACCCAATCTGAACAAATTCTTCCAGGAAAATCCCATTATCAGTCAACTTTAGGGTCACCATAAGTCAGAAATGTCTTGAAGACATACAACAGCATCAACATTGTTGACTATCAGCAGTGAAAAGTTTACTCTGACTTTATTGTTCTTTAAAACAGGATTGAGGCCATGTGCAGCAGTTTGCCAAGGAAAAGCCCATATGGTAGATGACAGGACTTCTCTGTGTCACCTTGATGCATCACTCAAGGCAAACAGGGCAAGGAGTTACAACTATGTAATGTGCTTTCAGCCTCAGGGGAAGGCAATGTCAAACCTCTAAACTCTTGCCAAGAAAGCCCCACAATAGGTTCACTTTAGGATTGTCATAAGCTGGAAACAACTTGAAGGCACACAACAACAAACTGTGCCTTACCAGAAATGGAGATGCAAGGCAGCACAACTAGCAGCCTCAGAAGAGCTTTGTTCATCATTCATGACCTTTAGCAAAATTTTAAAGTAATTTTTTTAAATCTCAAAATATTCTCTATTTTTTAAAAAAAAACAACAACCACCCATCCTAAAAACTATTGATGATTTCTATATGCATTGAACATAGAGAGAGAGAGAGAGAGAGAGAGAGATCTTGATGTAAGAGATTTGTGTTATAACTCTATAGTGGGAATGTGGATCCCATGAAGTGATTATCCACATTGATGCAAATCTGTCCTAAAGAGGACTCTTGGCTTGCCCTTCATGGAATGTCTCTTTCTTTCTTTTTCTGCCTTGAAGTGTGCCCAAAATAGTTTCTGCAAATCTTTTCAATGGCATACATCTCATACCAAGAGAACCAATGTGGCACAGCAGTTGGGGTGTGGGACCATGACTCTGGAGATCAGGGTTTGAATCCCTGCTTGGACATGAAACCCACTGGGTGGCCTTGGGCAAGCCACACTCTCTCAGCTTCAGGAGATGCCAATGAACAATGTGAAGTTGAAGGTGTTCACAGCCAGCATTCAAAGTCTATTTGTGGGTTATGTGGCCATGTTCTGGAAGACTTTATTCCTGACGTTTCCCCAGCATCTGTGGCTGGTGTCTTAACAGATGCCACGTTTCTGAAGGTGCCAGCCACAGATGCTGGTGAAACGTGAGGAATAAAGTCTTCCGGAACATGGCCACACAGCCCAAAAACCCTCAAAAAAGTCCTCTGAACAAATCTTGCCAAGAAAACCCCACAATGGGGTCACTGTAAGTTGGAAACACAACAACAAATATATCTCATCTCTCTCTCTCTCTCTCTCTGTGTATCTCATATATAGATAGGTTTATATCACACACATAATATCTATATATGTATGAGAGATGAGGTATGAGATATGTTCGTTGTTTGTGTGCCATATATATATATATATATATATGAATGAGTGATGGCTCCTCATCTTCTCTGCTCAAGGTGTCCATTTTCTCTTTTGTTTCTTTTCTTTTCATGATAATGAACCAGACAGTGTCTCTCATCCCAGAGGAGAGTGATTTGAGCTAACCTCAGCCCGCCCTTGAAAAAAGGGGACCCTGTATTCAGGCCCCTGCAATAGACTCTCTGGAGGAGGCCAGAATGAAGAAGCCAAGCTTGAGCCTCTCGTCCTCCCTCCTCCTCCGGCCAAGCGGGGCCACAGCCGGGGCCTTCCCCTCCGAGGAGGCAGCCCCGAAGGGGGGCATTCCAAAATGTGACGCTAAAAGACACCCTGCTCCTGGGCAGGCAGCCCCTTGGGAGTCCTCCTTTAGGCATTCCTCCTGGACCAAAAGGAGGGGAACATACAAAGTGAACCCAGAGCCATCTATGCTAAGCCCCTGCGCCGGAGCCCTCCTGGAAAAGAAGGCTGGGGAAGGGGGGGGCGTGGGCTCAGTCCCTGCTGCTCCCGAGGAGCAACACAAGAAGAGCGGACGCCCTTCCTCCTCCTCCTCCTCCTGCTGCTGCTGCTGCTGGGGCTGCCGGCGTGACAGCTGCTGCTCCGTCTCCCCAGAAGGAGGAGGGAGAGGAAGGAGTGTTGCCCCGGGGCTCCTTCTGCAGCCCTTCCTTCTTTCCTTCTCCTGCGAGCCTTTCCAGCGGAGGAGGAGCCCAGGCGATGCCAAGGGAAGAAGGCGCCAGACCCCAGCGGGGCCCGCGAGCTCCTGGCCCTGCTCTGCTCCGCGCCATTCCCTCGGCCTGAGAGAGAGGGCAAAGGAGGGAGCCCCTTCTTCTGCTGCTGCTGCTGCTGCCTCTCTGCTTCCTTCGGGGACTAGGAGCCAAGAAGAGCCTCTCCTCCTCCTCCTCCTCCTCCTCCTCTTCTCCCGCCAGGCGCCCAGGGGCCGAGGGCTCCTTCCCTTCCTGAGGAGCCCTGGCGATGGAGAGCCAGCGCTGCTTCCCCAACCGCTTCGCCGACTACAAGGGCAGCCTCTTGGCCGGACAGGGCCAGGAGGCGGTGGCGCCCTTGGTCCAGGCCACCATCGCCCGCATCCTCCGGGAGGTGCCCGGCTTAGAGCCGGAGCCGGAGGGGTCGCCCTCTGGCCGGGGCCTGGGCGAGGAGGGGGGCCTGTACGGGGGCCCTGCGGGGGTGGCCTACATGCTCTTCCACGTGGCCCAGTGCCCGCTCTTCGCCCCCGAGAGGGAGGCCTACCTGGGGGCGGCCAAGAGGCTGGTGGAGGCCTCCCTCCGGCGCCAGGAGCAGCAAGAGGGCCAGGAGGAGGCCGAGCAGGAGGAGGCCAGGGCCACCCGGGCGGCCTTCCTCCTAGGCGGGGCCGGCCTCTACACGGCGGCCGCCCTGGTCTACCACGCCCTGGGCCTCCGAGACCAGTGCCGCCGCGCCCTCGAGCGCCTCCGACGCCTCTGCCCCCCCTGCGCCCCCGACGCCTGCCTCCCGGGAGGATCCGACGAGCTCTTCGCCGGCAGAGCCGGCTACCTCTGCGCCGCCCTCCTCCTCAAGCAGAAGCTGGGACTCCAGGTGGGAGACACCGCCAGCCTTCCCACGCCCACTCCTCCCTCACCCATCATCCTCATCATCATCATCCTCATCATTCAGAGACAGAGCTGTCTTAGTCTGGAAAATCAGTCAGCGGAAGGGCCTGGTCGCACCTTGGAGGCTAACAAGAGAACAAAGCTGGTAGCATGTGCTTTGGCAGAGGAGAGTCCAGAGCCTTGGTAGACGTGAGCCTACTTTCTGAGGTGCATGAAGGGGAGAGAGTGCGCTGGGGCTGCAGTGGTGCGGCCCACACTAGGTGGCAGCCCAGAACTCTCCTGGGCATGCTACCCCCATGCACCATCCCCACACTTCTCTGCACACCGTCCCCTTGCTTCCCCCCATGCAGTGCCCCCATGTGCAATCCCTGCACTTTGCCTCCTGCATCCCCCACATACTGCTCACACGTGCCATCCCTTACACCACCCCATGCTTCCCACATGCATCATCCCCTTGCTTCCCCTGTGCACCATCCCCATCTTCCCTTGTGTGGCATCCCCTCACATGCCATCTCCATGCTGCCCTGTATAACATGCCCATGCATGCTCCCTCTGTCTACCATCCCACTCTTTCCCCATCACACACAGGGGAGAGTGTGCACCACCCTGAAGCCCCACACCCTGCACTGGGTGACATCCAGTGTGGGATGGCAGTGGTGGAGAGTCCAGAGCTTTCCTTGACTTAAGCCTACTTCCTCAGATGCATGAGATGGAGGGGAGAGTCCAGAACATTGGTAGAGTTGAGCTTACTTCCTCAGATGCATAAATGGAGAGTCCAGAACTTTGGAAGACTTGATCCTTCTTCCTCAGATGCATGAACTGGAATTGAGAGTCCAGAGCTTTGGTAGACTTGAGCCACTTTCTCAGATGATGAGGTGGAGTGGAAAGTCCAGAAGTTTCTAGGACTTGAGCCTACCTCCTCAGATGCATAGGAGTGGAGGGTCCAGAGCTTTGGTAGACTTAAGCCTACTTCCTCAAATACATGAAGTGGAGTCGAAAGTCCAGAGACAAATTATAACTCCAGTCCACTTCATGCATCCGATAAAGTAGACTCAAGTCTACCAAAGTTCATGCTACCAGCTTTTTTCTTTCATTTCATCTCAAAGGTACTACAAGATCCCTTTGAAAACTTAGCATCATTCTTACTTTGCTTCCTTCAGCTGGTCACATTTTTCTCTTCTCCCCTCGCTCCCATCCATCCTCCCTAACCCCAGATCCCAGGATTCCATTGGACTGAACCATGGCAGTTAAACTGGAATAATCTATTTCATTAAGAAGTTTGCAAGTAGGTAGTTTGGTGTGTTCAAGCTTAAAACCACTTCCCTTCCCTAAGTTTTGCTTCTGTCCCCTTATTTTACATTCAAGGAAGCAGCAGCTGTTTTCTTTTTGAGGCAACCTTCAAGGATTTGAAAAAGCATGCACAGTGGCAGCTGGTGGCTCTGATCTTGGCAAGACAGTAAATCCTCCTGTGTGTGAGTGGCTGTGCCTTCAAGTCACCTGTTGATTTACAGCAACCCCGTGAATTTCATATGCTTTTCTAAGGCAAGGAATACTCAGAAGTGGTTTTGCCAGTTCTTTTCTCTGAAATATAACTCACAGGACCTGGTCTTCTTTGGCAATTTCCCATCCAAGTACTAACCTGCTTAGCTTCCAAGATCAGACGGGATCTGATGACTTTTAGGGTATTTAGGCTTAGTGAATTCTCCAGGTTTTTTTAATCTTGAAGGTTCTGAATCTTTTTTAAGGATAGGGCTCAGAATCTTGGATAGAAACCCCCCCCCCCGACATACACACACACACACACACACACAAACACACTAACAGTGGATTAATCTCTCTCCCACTCACATGGGAAACCACCAGCTGAAGGAGCAAGGGACAAGAGGCTGGAATTGGGGTCACTAAATGGTATAGTTGCCCTCTTAGGTCACACAATCAATTATTAATCTGTTGTTGAAAAAAATCAAAGTGATTTTTTTAAAGAATCAACATATCTTATAAGTTGGGGATTTATTTAACCAATATGTACAGAAACACATAATCACAGAGTTGGAAGAGACCACAAGGGCCATCCAGTCCAACTCTGCCATGGAGGAACTCACAATTAAAGCACCCCTGACATATGGCCATTCAGCCTCTGTCTAAAGACCTAGAATCGTAGAGTTGGAAGAGACCACAAGGGCCAATCACTCCAACCCCCTGCCATGCAGGAAATCACAATCAAAGCATCCCCGACATATGGCCATCTCTATGATTCTATGATTCTAGTGCAAATCAGTGCAAATCTAAACTCAATGGAAGTGTGGACTGGGGGATTTTAAGAGTTATACTCCCAAAACTTTCCTGAGTTCTGGTTTTGACAATATGGTTACATTATAAGGATATTGACCCCTTGTTCTTTATATAGAATCAGACAGTAGGATTTTCTCAGGTACATATTGATGTGTGATTTTACAGTATAAGAAGCATACATAGGGAGTGATCGACACAGCTTATTATACGTTTTCTTTATTTTACACATGTATGTATTTTCACACACATATATGTATATACACATATATAAAATCATGATAGCACTGGTATATTAGACATACCACTCAAGCATACAGGGCACAGTGGGAGGTCCAAATAACAGTATAGTATTCCCATGATTTCAATCCCCTCACCTCTGACTTTTCGTTTTTTTTTTTTTTACATGCACTGAAGGTATTGGAATTATTGTTTGAGATGGTAGACTGAGGTAGGAAAGAAGACTTTCCTAAACCCTTCTGTCCATGTTTGCCTCATAGGGAAGGATTTTACCTGTGTTACTTTGGTAGTTCTGTCTCTTTGTGTATGTGTAAGTGTACAAGTGGAGGATTAGGAGAGGCTCAAGAGTGTATAAATTACAAGTATATAAAAATATTATCCACCACCACCGCTAGTGCAACCATTCAATTTATTCTAGATTCTCTTTATGCATTAACAAAGACATTTGTTAAGAATACAATAACCAGAGTAAGCCAGATTATTGGCTGCTGATTATTCGCATGAGATGGCCTTTTCAAGCTGGTGGTGGGGATGGAAAGTGGCAGCAAGGTTATAGGGGCCAAAGCTATGTGTGCTGTAAGGCCTGCCTTGCCACCTCTTATCTAGCCTGCTGATCTCAGGTGGGATGGAGGACGCTCTCCCACATAGCAAGCACTTGCTAGAGCCTCCGGAGGAAATGTACAACAGATAAAAGCATTTTTAAAACACACACATACAAAAGCAATTAAAAAGTTTTCAAACATACACAAAACAAATTGTACCAAAAGCCAATTGTGGTTTTAATGACCAAAGTTTATATGAAACAATACAGTCCGTGTTGCCTGCCAGACTTTAGCACATCACACTCTCTCAGCCTAAGAGGAAGACCATGGCATAATCTTGCAAATAAAATCCCATAGTAAGGTTGTCATAAATTGTACTTGACTTTAAGGCACATAACAACTGAATGGCTGCCATGATGAGCAGACTCTTGTCCTGGATGGATCCGTGGTCTGAATAAGTAGGATTCTTACATTCTTGTGTGAGTTGAACACATGCTTATTACAGGGATAGTGGGAGATTAAGCACTACTTTGCTTTCTGGATCCAGAGCTTGGGAAAGTTCCTATAAGAGTTGTAAGAGAACATTAAGAAGATACCTGCTAGACCAGACTATCTAGTTAGCATTCTCTTAGTAGTGTGGCCAACCAGTGAGCTATATAGGATGCCCACCAGCAAGACATGAGTACAACAGCATATTTCCTCTCCTTAAATTGCAGCTTCTTTCATCACTGCAGCTCTGTTGTGTGTAAAAATGCAGCTCCATTATTTTGCAAGGTACAGCAATCCTTCACAAGGCCTGAATCTGAAAATTTCTGGTGCTGTAGCACAGGTGAATCAAACATCCAGTTCAGGTTCCTGACAATTAAACCTGTAGAGGTTTGAGTGATAGAAATTTAAATGTTTTATCATGCCCATCTCACAAGGTGTAGGTTATTAACTAATATTACTATGCAGCCTTACATATAAAAGTATTAAAATACTGCTTTACTTTATTGAACCCTTTCCTGTATTGTTTTGTATTATTTATATGTATTATGCTATTATTTCTTAAATTGTATGCCATGGGCAGGTTTACTTTATCCATTTTATTGTTTGTACTGTATGTACAGTGCTGTGTTAATCTAAAGCACAATAATAATAATAATAATGATGATGATGATGATGATGATGAAAGAGCTGTTTGGGGGGTGTCATGTACTTTTATAATTCATACCAGACTTTCATGTTCTTATGAAAAGTACTTTGCACTCTCTATGCTTTTTGAACTGTGGTACTTAATCTTCTCTGTTCTTTACTTTAAAATGTCTTGGTATCACCACACCAATACATTAGCACCTCTCTAACTGGGACATTTATAATGATGCCTCTATATTGAAGGCATAGGGTTCAGAGTGCTGGATTGCAACTACTCTCTTTCAGTAGCATCCAAGTCTCTACTCTTATTTCTTTAGGCTCTTCTCTTATGATGCAAATCAGGATCGCTGGGGTTATCTTTGAGGGAAGGTGCACAGTTAATCTTTCAATCTGATGCTCAGTTAAGTGGAATATAAGAGGTGCTTCAGCATTATAGAAAGTGGTTGGCTGGTGCTGCACACATCATTAAGGAACTTTGAAATGGTAATATTTTAAGCTGTACTGACTACAGTAGTTTTCATGTAGTTACTAACAAAAATTAAATTTTTTATCCATTGTCATCTTCTGGAATAGCAGGCCTTCATTTAAAAGCCTCAAGTCATCTATTTTGACTAGTGTTTTGAAATTTATTATCCTTTTTTAATCTGGACTTCAGTAATTTCCTGCACAGGGAAATGTGGGTGGTGTTTGTTTTGAGGGAGAAAGCCTTTCTACTCTGTTCTCATGCAAGGAACTTACAGACTAGGAGGCACTGTAGTGGCTGTACCACTGGGATGTGGTGGCTCGAGTGGTTAAGATGTTGACTGTTGATTGCAAGGTTGGCTGGCTGACAGTTCACGGCCCAGGTGCCATATGATGGGATGAGCTCCCATCACTAGGCCCAGCTTCTGCCAACCTAGCAGTTCAAAAGCATGCAAATGCAAGTTGATAAATAGGTGCCACTTTGGTGGGAAGGTACACAGTGTTCTGTGCAGTCATGCTGGCCACATGACCACAGAGTATTCTCTGACAACTCTGGCTCTTCGGCTTAGTAACAGAGATGAGCACCGCCCCCTATAGTCAGACATGACTTGACAACCTTGTCAACGGGAATACCTTTACCTTTTTTACCTTTAGATACTGCAGTAGTGGCTGGATTTGTCTTCATTTTGCTCTATCATTCTCTCTCTGTCACACGCACACACCACCTCACTGCCTTGGTATTCCATTCTCATTCCTCAAGAAGCAAAAAACACATCTTGGTAGGCATAAAATAGAGAATAGGTAGATAAGTAAAATAGAGAACCACCACACACCCCAGTTGGTTTTCAGCTCTGCTCTTTTCAAGATAAACATTTGTATGGGAAACCTAGGGAGGAGGGTAGCATGCACATGTGTACATGACTAAGAGTCTGCAGCTTTCCACAGTCTAGCTCAACTTAATCCAGACAATTTAATCCAGACAAGACAGAGGTGCTCCTGGTCAGTCAAAAGGCAGATCAGGGAATAGAGATACAGCCAGTGTTATATGGGGTTAAACTCCCCCTGAAGACATGGGTTCACAGTTTGGGGGGTACTCCTGCACTCATCTTTGAACCTGGAGGCCCAGGTTTTGCAGTGACCCAGAGTGCTTTTGCACATTTAAAGCTTGTGCGCCAACTGCACCCATTCCTTGAGACATCAGACATGGCCACAGTGGTATATGCCTTGGTTACATCTACTGTAACATGATCTACTTGGGTCTGCCTTTGAAGAATGTTTGGAACCTTAAGCTGGTCTAAAGAGTTGCAGCCAGGCTGTTAATGGGGGCAGGTTACAGAGACCACACAATGTCCTGTTGAAACAGCTCCACTGGGTACCAGTTTGTTTCTGGGCACAATTCAAAGTGCTGACTATGGCCTATAAATCCCTATATGGCTCAGGTCCAAGCTGTTTGGCAAACCATATCTCCATATATGAGCTGGCCTTGGGTTATGAGATCATCAGGAGAGGTCCTTCTCTCAGTCCAATCCCCATCACAAGTATGGTTGGTGGGGACACGAGAGGGCCTTTTCTATGGCTTTTCTATGGCTGCCCTTAGACTGTGGAACTCCCTTCCAAGGGAGGGCAGAATGGCCCCTTTCTTGTTGGCCTTCAATCAGACATTTGAAACAGAAAGTTTTTAAAGAATGGCCCAATGTTTTAAACTTTTTTAAACATTTTACCTTATTATTATTATTATGCTTTATTTAGATTTACACAGCACTGTACATACAAACAATAAATTACATGAAAGTAAAGCTGCCCATGGCATACATTCTAAGAAATACAGTGGTACCTCGGGATACGAAATACCCAGGTTACGAAATTTTCGGGATACGAAAAAATCCCATAGGGAATCATTGTTCCGGGTTACGAATGTTTTTTCGGGTTACGAAAAAACTTTTGGTGCTTTTTTCGGCTTTTTCGCACGGAATCGCGGCTTTTCCCCATTAGCGCCTATGGCAATTCGGCTTACGAAGGCTTTTCGGGTTACGAAAGCGGCCGCGGAACGAATTAATTTCGTAACCCGAGGCACCACTGTAATAGAATGATACAAATAAATACTGTGGGACCTTGTTATGCACTGGGGTTTGGTTCCAGGATCCCCCATGAATAGGGTTGCCATAACCCGGCTGCAACCGGGTTTTTCCCGGTTTTGGCGGCACCTGCCTGGTCACGGCACGGGTGCTGCCAAAAACCGGGAAAAGCCCAGTTGCTGTGGGGTTGCTAGGCAACCCTCGGGGCCTCGCTGCCCTCCTCCTCCTCCACCGCGCATGGCCGCGCGGAGGAAAAGGAGGGCAGCGAGGCCTGGGGTGGAGGAGGCTGCAGGGAGGCAGCACCTCTTGGGTGCAGCCACGCCAACCTCCTCGCCTCCCTGCAGCCTCCTCACCTCCTTCCTGGTCCCTGAGGGGGCCAGGAAGGAAGCGAAGCCCCGGCGATGGCCGATGGCCTGCTCGCCTCCTTCCTGGTACCTGAGGGGGCCAGGAACAAGGCGAAGCCCCGGCAATGGCCGGCGCTCTCCTCGCCTCCTTCCTGGTCCCTGCGGGGGCCAGGAAGGAAGCGAAGCCCTGGGGATCACCAGCACTCTCCTCGCCTCCTTCCTGGTCCCTGAGGGGGCCAGGAACGAGGCGAGGCCCCTTGATAGTACAGTTGATGTTATTTGGTCTAATCATAGTGTTGCCTAAACCGATAAAAGAACAGTAAAGGAGCCTTCACTTAGTGTGGATTCAGAATATTTCTGACTCAGAAGATATCTGTATAAGAGGCCAAAATTATATTTCCTTCTTTTTAATGAATTAACATCCCTGAATCCTCAGTATGAATATATTAATATATTTTGCTGAGGCCTAATACATTGTGAATAAGATTAACTGAATGTCAGCAAGCATTTAGATGACCAACAACAATGAAAATAATTTTATCACAGCTGAATTTTAAATATACCTCCTAGCTACTGAAGACATTTGGCTGATTCTTCTTCAAAACTTTTAATATTCCACAAGGAGACTAGATTTGCATTATCACACTAAAACATTTAGCATGTATAGTTTTTTGTGGGTTTTTCAGGCTATGTGGCCATGTTCTAGAAGAGTTTATTTCTGATGTTTTGCCAGCATCTGTGGCTGGCATCTTCAGAGAATGCTGACCTGGAAGAGGGTGGGCATATATATACTGTGTGACCCTGGCTGAGGAGGAGTGATTCCCATGTTAATCTGTATATTGTTCTGTTGTTGATAGCAGGGCCTCAGGATGGGAGGATATGCAAAAGAGGATTAGTGCCTGTTAATTGGTGATCATTATGTGCTGGGAAAGCCGCTGACCCTGGGTCGTTTCTCATTTGCATTTGCTGAGTGCTGATTTTGCTATTTTGCGGGACTGGTAGTGAAACTTTGTTTACAACAACAACAACAACAACAACACTGTTTATTTATAGCCCACTTTTCCAAAGGAGATCAAAGGATTTCTTCTTTCCTGTTGAAGTTGTCCAAGTGTTTGTGGATTTCAGTGGCTTCCGTATACATTCTAACCTGATAGTTGTTGGCATAGTCCAGAATTTCAATGTTTTCAAATAGCATTTTGTGCCCAGGATGGTTTATAATGTGTTCTGCTACTACTGATTTTTCTGGCCAGTGGAAATAATGGACTACAACATCTGGAATCTCCAGACCAGGTGGCCAGCAGGATTATGGGAACTGTAGTCCAACAAAAATATATTTCTAAACTCTGGAGTACTGGCATTGTAAAACCTGTCTTCATATAGCCAGTGGCTCAAGAACTGGTACTGGTCAAAGGAATACCACTTTGTGTTGCATTTTTTTAAGGCTCATAGTAACCAGAAGAATCCTGTTCCAGTCTACAAAATTGCAACAGCAATTTCCCATGTACTCAAAAAGTAGCATTTCAGATATGCTCGCTAATCTTTCTTCCTCCCTATAATTGCCTGCAGGCTAATTTTTCATGCAGGCATGATTAGCTTGATCAAAACTGTTACTTCATGACAATGTCCATCATGCTTATTCAGTCCTGACCCTGTTTGCTTGGCATGGGTGGGACCATACATCTTTTTTGAAACACTGATTTTGCTTTTAACATTGCTACCAGAAGCAGGTGTCAGAAATGTACCCTGGTTGCTATGCTATCAGAACTTCCACCCATTCTTAATGTTTGGAAATCTCAAATAACCTTGCAGTTTGGCAGGTCTGTCTTTTGGGAGAATACACAGCTGGGCTTTCAAGTGATTTCTGTGCTCCTACCTCCAGCAACTATATTTAAATGACAGGTGGACATTTTAAATGGAAATCTCTCTCTCTCTCTCTCTCTCTCTCTCTCTCTCTCTCTCTCTCTCAGCCCAACACTCATGTACTCAGGCACACCTACAACATTTTCAAAGTTGTAATAGAACTGATTCAGGAAATTCAGCTACATTGAAACAGTTTTATAAGAGAGTAGCTAAATGAGGGTCATAAAGAGCCAGATATTTACAGATGGAAACATTACTTAGACTAAGAGCTAATAGCAGGAGTAACATGTATTTGAGAGGATAATGGCATGTCCTTGTCAGTCATGGAACTGATGTCTGGGAATTCCAGATGTCCATTTGTCTTCCTTCTATTCATTTATTTTTTACACCTTTGCCTAAGACAGTAATTTTGTAAGGAGGCTTTGGTTATTCTTTTATTATGCATTTGTTGTACTTTATTACATTTTCTAAGTGTTGCAATTTATATTTGTAAAGGTTAATTTGTAAATTGACCTGTAGAGCCATTTGGCTGTGGACAAAAAGGCACAATAAAAAGTATTTCAATAAAGACATCAGTTATTAAAAAGCCTGATCCAGGCTTTTGTCCCATCAGCTAAGTAATGTGGGGAAATGTTTTTTGTTTCCTCTTGTTTTTTGCAAGAGGAAATGGAGGGAGAGGGCAGAATATAAAATGTCAGTTAGGGAAAAATACAGTCAGTAAGTTGATTGTTGCTGCTGTATGCCTTCAAGACCTTCCGACGTACGGCGACTCTAAGGTAAACCAATCATGGAGTTTTCTTGGCCAGAGAAGGTTTGCCATTGCCTTCTCATAAGGCTAAGAGCATGTGACTTGCCAAAACTGGGTTTTGTAGCCAGATCAGTAAAAGTGTAGTCAAATAACATTTGGACTAGGAAAAAAATGATGGGAGGTGGGATACAGCTTGATTTACTTTGTGAGTGTTACTGATTCATATTCTCAACCATTAGCTCATTCTAAGTTCAACAATAACTAGTTATTTCCTCTTCAGTCAAGGAAATCAGATTATTTCATTTGCTCTTGTTTTAATGTTAAATCATCCCACATGCAATAAAATATCGTTAAATGAATTCGTTTTTTTATTCTTCAGTACTCTGCATATTTCCTGGTAAGTTTACTGGTAAATGACTGGGAAAATGAGGATAAATAGGCTTTAGCAAAAGTGATTTGTTCTTCAGATGCGCCAGTAAAAGGGCTGAGACACAAGGCCTCTTTCGCAGAGTCTTCATTGTGATAAAAAGGTAAAGGTTTCCCCTTGACATGAATGGCTAGTCGTGACTGACTTTAGGGAATGGTGCTCATCTCTTGTTACTAAGCCGAAGAGCCAACATTGTCCAAAGATGACTCCAGTAGTCATGTGGCCCACCTATTTATTTACTTGTACTTTTACATACTTTCAAACTGCTATGTTGGCAGAAGCTGAGACTAGTGATGGGAGCTCACCCCATCACGCAGCAATCAAACTGCCAATCCCTGACCTTCCGATCATCAGAATAGGCATCTTAACCACTAAGCCAGCATGTTCATCATGCTACATCCTTCAAAAGCAAATAATACTAACAGCAATGAAAATCAGTTATTTGCTGATAATGCTCTGGTGAGAATGAGGTGTGTCAGAATTGTTTGAGCATATGGGATTATTTTTGTGATTTATAAACTGGCCATGATGAATAATGAAATTAAAATTAAATTAATGATTTACCAAAGATACTTGGTCGATGAGTGAATATTAGAGTATTCCATCCGTTATTGCTTGCATCATAAAAACTTAAGAATTACAGGAAAAAGTCACCCTTCACCAAACTTCTGACACCCGGTTACTTCAACATGATTACAGCAATACACAAATTTAAATTATGCACATTTATAATAGTGCAGAGGTAACTGCCTCTTAGATTTTGTGCCATCTTAGCACATGATCCAACCAAGGTCAAACTCTTTTAGTTTCACTACTTGCAATGAGCATAGTTTGCTTAATTCACTATTAGAGACTGATGCTGCTGTTGTTGTTTTAAAAAACATCTTTGGGTGAATCATTCCCTTGTTTATTTGGATTAAATTAGTTCAGGCCATATGTTTGGCTTCAGTGGGCTGAGAATATTTCAGCTATATGTTAGTGAGTATCTAAGTAAGTATGACAAAAAGGGAGAGCTGAGATACTATGACTAATCTTTGAGGAGGTAAGCCTTCTGGTGATGTGAAAAACAGTTGTTGTCAAATGAACTGGTTTCTTTTTGTTTTGCTAAAATTGCCCAAATATGTTCTGGTTCAAATTTTCTTTTATTTTGTCAATGCAACTGTTATCCTTAAACGTACGTGATTACATTCTTCTGCTTTTCTACAGCATTTGCTTTCCAGTTCTTTCTGGTTTTATCCTGTTGTGTCTATATTTGCTCTATATTCTCCCCCACCCCTTGCTGCATCATCTTTCCTTCTTGTTCTCTTCTAGCTTTCCTTGTCAAGTGCCCGGGGCATCACCCATCTGGTATCATCTCAGTGTGCCTCCTTTCCATTTACAATCAATTTTCACATCCTGTTTTTCCATACAGCTTTAGTGTTATGCTGACAAGTCCTGCACAGTGAAATTGAGCAGGCTCTTTTGTAAATGTCTCTTTGTAGATACATAAAACAATAATATATATGCAGAAGAGGAAAAGCAGATCACTAGACAAATTATCTATGAGGTTTCCTTCTCCTCCTCCTTCCTTGATCTACTCATGAGCTACCTTTCACAAAGTGAAAGTGGATATTTCTAGAAATTGTTTATCAAAATGTGGAATTAGATTCCACTCTCATTATTGCATAAAGCACTAATAAGGTATTTTCATTTACCAATTGACAGCTTACCTCTTGAAGAGCAACAGGCATGCTTACATCTAGAATCTGCCTTTTGGAATACAGTGTAACATGGTAATTGTTGAACAGGTTTCTATTATGTAACTCACTCCTTTCTTGGGTGATTGTCCCAATTCTCTATTTTTGCCAGAGCTTATAAGTTGAGATAGACCATTGATGATCCTTTAACATGAGCAGAGGGTAAACTGGAGTAATTGCTTGAGGTGTACATCCAGTTATGTATGAAATATATGGACAGCAACTAACACTGCAGTAAAAGTTACATCTCAAACTGGCAAATTAACTCTTTAATAAAAGCATAGTAATTGAAAGTAAGTACTGTCAATTTCAGTGGAACATACTTTCAAGTAACTCCTTTGTAATCTGAGTGCCAGAAGTGAAATGTTGTTGAATTAATTCTCCCTCAACCATGTGGCAAGCATGAAACAGATGATTTACGTGGAAGCACAATAATTTTGCCCTGTTGTTGATCTCAGTGCCTAAATCCAATAGAAAGGAACATAATGCACTTACACTTAGAATCAAACAACTGCTTTAGATGGGAATAATCTTTGTCCTTTGATCCATGCCTTAAAATACTGCTTAGAAACTCAGGGGCTAACAAACAGCCTGACAGGAGTGGCTCTATGCCACCCCTGAAAGTGCTGGGTTGGGGACGTAGCCAACCGCACACTATGCCCTCAACCTGGTGTAAAAAGGAGCAGTGAAATGCAGCTCCTATTTGCGCTGTAGAAGGGGCTCCATAAGTGCCCCAGCGTGGTGTTATGACACCCTTTGTGCACAGCGCCATTTGGGAGCTGCGCACAAGAGATGTTATGGCGCGTGCCATGATGGTGGCCAGGTGGTGATAGTAGGGCTTTGAGCGTGTAAACGCTCAGTCCTACCAGAGCCCTAGTTCAGATGCAGGCTGACATAAAGGCCAGTCTGTACACCCTCTCAGTTTTCAAAGAAGTTTGATCCTGTTGATCCTCTTCAGCCAGTGTCCTTCTAACTGCTGTATTTCCTAGATAAGTAGGAAATGGATGTCTGTCTTTATAACATGTAGTTCTGAACTTTGTCCCTTCTTATTTCATTCTCTTTCTCTCTTTAGCCTTATTCCTGTCCTTTCTTTACTTTCTGTGACCTCTATCACCAGATCATTACCCTTTAATACTCCTCCAGTTCCCTGTCCCTGAAACAGCTCCCCACAGTAAATCATATTCCATCTATCAGTTTTCACTTCAGAGATCTCTTGCACAAAGATTTCATGTACCACCATTTCTGCATCTCCCTGTACGATCTTGTTTCCAGATACTTGAGGACAAACTCATGTGTTCCATAAAAGACAAATGCCTGTGTTATCAATCAGTCTTGCCCTTTCTGTAATGTTTTAAAAACACATCTTGGACAGTGTTCAGCTCACAGCTGAGGTATCATATGCGTGCTCACCACACAGCCCTGAATATTAGAAGTATGGACTTTTAAATGTCTGATATGGAAGAAAAGAACTCTTCTCCTGCTTTATGATATGGTGGTGGCTCTTAATTCCCGTGTGACTGGAGTGGTGAATCCACTCTAAAGTTTAGCCTGAAGGAGATCTCCAATGTGCTGAAACCCATCCTCTGTTTAAAATTCAGACTGGCAATCAGAGTTGATTCACTGTCCTACTGATATCATGCAATGTTTTAAAGAGAATCTGAGCTGCCATTACTAGAACAATCTTAACGTTTCACACTTAGATGCAGATGGGATTAAAGCATCATGGTAATTATTAAAAATCTAAAACCTAATAGCAGTGGTTGCTTTCCTACTGAAGATTGGCTGTTTTGGCTTCTAGTATTGCTCAGGGCTGTCTTTTATATGGAAGAAATGTTTTCTTCTCCACTGAGATTTTTTTATACACACACACACACACACACACACACACACACATATAGTGCACTGAATCATATTTTCTGGGAAAGTGGCATCTTTTTCCCCCAAGGAATGCTTGTTTTATATGCAGTGATGGCTGAGAAGGAGGTGCAGGAAGACAAGATTAACATAGCTTTAACCTTGTCAGTATCTAAGACTCAAATGTTAAATGTTTAATGAGGAGAATTTACCTTCCTGCTCTTTCCCAGCATTTTAAAGGAGAGGAATATGTTGCTTACTTCCAGTGTTCTTCTACAGTACTTTGACTTACTATCTCTCTCCCTCTCCTGTTTGTCCTTGGGACATGGCAATATCAAGCTATATGTGACCTTGCATTCAAAATATGATTTGAGATGTACTTAGATTTATGAGCTTAGTTCCAGGCAATGACTAGCACTATCTAGTCTCTTTATGCCTCAGGAGATTCTCTTATTTTCCTTTATGGTTGGGGAGGGTGGGAGTTGTAAGTGAAAGCATCTTATACAATTGATGATGATGATGATGATGATGATGATGATGATGATGATGACACAGGGGCTACTAGGGCAAAATTATTGTTGTTTTTTAGGACTGATGACATGGAATTAAATTCAGGTGCCTTAGCAAATTTCATCATCTTCATTTGCTCTTTCTGTCTTTCACCTGTCAGCATCTTTTGTTGCCTGATCTAGTGCTTCCATTCGTTGAACAGTGTACACACCACAAATTGCAAATCAGTAGGCAAAATAAAAATGGCTGTTTGCCAGGCTGGAGATCCTACACTTACTTGTTAGCACCCATGGAAGTTTAAGAATGCTGACAGTATGTAGAAATAGATCAGTGTAGGGGTTTTTTTTAATAGCATTTTGTAAGTGAGACATTTATATAAGTTGCTTCATTTAATCATAGATTTTCTACCCATGTGTTTTAATGAGTAGACTTCTCCAGTAGTCAGAGCTACTTTTGGATGTCACATATTCTCTGACTCTTCTGTCCTATTTTTAGATTCAAAAGAACATGCTGATTTTAAGCTCCAAAGCCCCAAAAGGCTTGGGGACTCAGGGTTAACTCTTCCCACACCTCCCAGGTTTCCATCTTCAAAACTCTTGTGCACGTTCCTGAATCATTTATCGCATTATGAAGTGTGATCCAGGATAGGGCCTTTTCTGTTGTGGTGCCCTGCCTTGGTACTCAGGGTTAAGCTACATCTTACTTTAAAAACAAATAGCCATGCCTTGCTTTCCTTACTGAAAGATAAGCATGAGGTAATTATCAGGATCAGAAATATAACATAGAGTAGGATGGGCTGAAAATTGAAATTGACTGAAAATCATATGATTTCCCAATCTGGAAGTGATCAATTCAATATCTGTGTTTTGGAAGAGAGGACTGGCATTTGGTGGTTTGGTGGGTTTTTAAAAGTAATCTGCTACTCCTGAAGGCATTCAGTATCAGAAACCTATATTTTGATTATTATTTTTACTCCAATTTATTTTGGGGGGAAATTGAATTCAATGAGGTTTAGAGGAGATGGGGAAAAGAGATGCTTGAGGACCACAGGCCATAGTTTCTCCAGGTTTGCCTTACATTGTAAGATGAAACAAGAAGTCTGTGCTAGGAAAGTCAAGAAAATGAAGGCCAAGAAGAAGGAGCTGTAACCAGAGTTAAAAACTTGGGAATGATGATTAAAACCATACCCAAATCACACAGTGGATTTCTTTGGAAGATAAATGCCTTGTTGACAAAGTTGTGATACGTGTGAGGTATTAATAATCAGATTCCACTTTCATCTTTGATTACCAGAGCTTACTTTTAGCCTCAATTTTCCCCATTTTTAAAAGTCACTGTTTTCCTTTCTCTACTTATGATTCAAGACTTGCACCAAGAAGTTCAGGTCATTATCTGGTGCTTCTTGGGAGACAAAACCAATCATTCAAGATAATCATCATTCAAGGTTATATATCATTCAAGCTCATGTTAATTCTCTATTTCATAGCTCCATTTTGTTTTTAATTGTTGCATCTATTTTCTTCACGTTTATTGAACTAAAGGGAAGCCAAACCTCTATCCCTTCACGTCTATATCCAACCACTCCCAGAAAGCATTCATTCTCATTGTGTGTGATATTTTATTAGCATTTTAAAATATATACCAAGGTTCTAATGATCTGTGAAATTCTTGTTCAGGACATCTTTGTTGTAACAGATCCTCTGGCTAAAATCACAGCAAAGAAAGCACTGTTGAAAGGATGTGTGTGCTTTAAATCACTACATACTGGCAAAATAATCATTATTCTCTCTTGGTGTGGCTCTTTTGATATGTGCCTTGCACCTTATAAAACAAATAGAATGAATATTGGTTGGTGCTTCCCATACTAACCATTTAGAATTATTGAATTCATAGAATCATAGAGTTGGAAGAGACCACAAAGGCCATCCAGTCCAAACCTGTGCCATGTAGGAACTCACAATCAATGTACTCCCAACAGATGGCCATCCAGCCTCTGTTTTAAAAATTCCAAAAAGAGATTCCACCATTCAACGAGGGAACTTGTTCCACTGTCAAACAGCTCTTACTATCAGGAAGTTCTTCCTACTGTTCAGGTGGAATCTCTTTTCCAGTAGTTTGCATCCATTGCTCTATGTCCTAGTCTCCAGAGCAGCAGAAAACAAGCCTGCTCCATCCTCAATATGACAATCCTACAAATATTTAAACAGGGCTATCATATCACCTGCTAACCATTTCCTCTCAGCTCCTTAAGTCACTCTTCATAGAGCACTGGTGCTGAAACAGGCCAGTATAAGATTGAACCCATCTATTGTGTTAATTATATCAACTACAGCTGCATCCACACTGCAGAAATAATCCAGTTTGACACCAGTTTAACTGTCATAGCTCAATGCTATGGAATTCTGAGAACTGTAATTTTGTGAGACAATTAGCCTTCTCTGTCAGAGAGCTCTAGTGCCAAAACAAACAATAAACTCCAGAATTCCATAGCACTGAGGTATGGCAGTTAAAGTGGTTTCAAACTGGATTATTTCTCCAATGTGGGTGCAGTTTACTTAAATTAAAAATGGGTCAGACATATTCAGAAGAAACACTAGCATCGAAATCAAATAATGTCCAGTTCTGTGGGAAAGGAACTGAGCGCCCCAGTATTTGTGATATTTCTATAACATGACAGTTATATTGCATGTGAAGTGAAAATAGTCATCAGGCTAGTTTTCAGTCTTGAGAGGTGGGATACTTGTTAACTCAGTCATATAGATAATATCTTCTTTTTTTTCTCAGTCTCACCTGTTTAGCATCTCCTTACCAAACTATCAAATAGATATTTTTTAATGGAAGGGAAGAAAATGTAGTTGAGGAATAATGATGGTTGTGATGCAGTGCATTTGTTTAAAGATTAATCCAGAATCAAATAGCTAACATACTTGTTGCAATTCTTGTTTTCCCTTCAGAAACAGAAAACATCATGTACAATAATAAACAATCAACAAATCACAACCAGTCGGCTCCATTGAGGAAAAAAAGGTGGTATTTGAAACTCATTCTGTGGTGTGCTGCAGTGCAGCAGACTGATAGACATCCAAGCCCCTTTGTATGCTGGTGGAAGTTAGCCTGTTGAATACAAACTACTGTATGTTACTCTCTTTATACTGTATACACACTGCAGTTGCTGATAAAGCTCCCTCTGCTGTTCTTTCGTAGAAGCTACAGTATGCAACATAAATGTTTTTTGTCATTGTTAAAAAGCATCCTTTCTGAATTTCCTGACGTGTTGGACTCCAGTTCATATGCTGGCTGGTGATAATGGAAGCTGCAGACCAGCATATCTGGAGGCCATCGGGCTTAGGAAAGCAGATTGTGTCATTCTTCCAGCACACACATGGTTGATGATTGTAACTGTAAGAAATATATTTTGTGTATTACTTAAATATGATTGTGAAAAAATATAAATATAAAATTCAAAATATTTCATTGGAATACAGTGAAACTAGTTTGACAGTAGGCAAGACTGGCTGGATAACATAAGTGCTACCTTTTTCCTAGAAATTTCTATATATTTTTTTAAAAAATTACTGGAAGTTAATATTTCAGAATTTCATTCTGTCAATCAGTTTCTTATTGGCTATAAGCTATAAACCCAGAGGACACAGAGCAATGGATGCAAACTACAGGAAAAGAGATTCGACCTCAGCACTAGGAATAGTGTCCTGACAGAAGAGATGCTCGACAGTGGAACACACTCCCTTGGAGTGTGGTGGAGCAGGCGTAACCAGGATTTGGGAAGGGGGGGTCCAGACTAAGTGCCACCATTATAATGGGGCTTGAGTGCAGCGGTGTGGCAGCACCACACCATTCATTTTATCTAACGGAAGGGGTGGGGTCCGGACCCCAAGAACCCCCCCTGGTTAAAACACAGCACACAGGAAAATGATTGATGTGTGTGTGTTTGGCCATGAGCATTCAGCAGAGTGGCAAGGCTGATCAAGCTCAGCTGAAGCTCATTGGTTCAAGGACACTTCAGTGCCCAAGTGCACGTAGCCATGGATGAAACCATGTGTCTGGATTGCACAGGAGACACATGACATGGTTACACACTTGAACTCACTGGGTTTGGGAGACCACATGGTCTGGAACTATATAAACCCAGTGGTTGCAAGGGATAGCTTGTGGGTTTGTAGAAGGAGTTGGATTGGTATGGTTTGGAGTTTTAGAGATCTAGTTTTGTATTATAGCATTGTGAATAAAGAGCACTTTGAGGACTTAGTTTCTCTGGTGGTTTATCAGAAGAAGCTACAGCATCGATTTGCTGTGTGTCCCCGGAGGTTCCTGCATTGCTGCAGTTCCTGGAAGACATCCAGTTGCTGTCATCCCAATTGGACTTAGGAGCCACGCTTCGGCTTCTGGAAATTTGCCAGCTCTGCTCCAAGGGTCTGATTTAACCCCAGGACTTGTTTGAGTTGCTGACAGTGGTTGTTGGACCCCAGCAGTTGCGCTGACACGTCCCTGGGTGGAGTTTCCTTCCTTGTCTTTAAACAGAGGCTGGGTGTTGGGGGTGCTTTGATTGTAAGTTCCTTCATGGCAGTGGGTTGGACTATTGGGCCCTTGTGATTTCTTCCAACTCTATGATTCTGTGACAGCCTACAGTTGCAGAAGCATCACTAGGGGGAGCAGATGGTACCAGCTGGACACCCGAGAGGGGGTGTCACTCAATGGGGTGATACCCCAGAGCAACTGACATGGCTACCGGGCAAGTGAGAAGGTTGCTTTCCTGCTCGCTCAGCAGCCACACTGGACCCTAAACTGGCCTTCAGGAGGTCACAGTGCAGCCTCCCTCAGTAGAAACAACTGCTGGGAAGAGTCATGCCTTCAGGGATCATCTGCTCGGCTGGAGGCTGTTTTGACCCTAAAGCAGACCTGCAGAACTTGGCAGTAGGAAGGGGCCAAAATAGGTCAAACTTATCTGGGCTGCAGATAGGTTGTTGTCGTCATCATCATCATCATCATCATCATCATCATCATCATCATCATCTATTAGTAATTAATAATAATGCATATTATTAATATTAATTCCATCCTCATCCTCCTCTGCCTGGCCCTCTCAGGAGAAAGCCAAGCAGTGGAGGAACCTTGCAGGGCCAGTGTTTGCCCTTCCTTCTCCTCTACATGTCCCTACATGTCCCTCAAGAGAATCTGAGCAGCAGAGGAGCCTTGAAGTCTTCACGGGCTGCCCAAAATTCTTTGGCAGGCTGTATGTGGCCCCAGGGCCATATGTTGTGCAGGCCTGCCCTAAAAGCTTTGCAGGGGGCTGTATTGGTCCAGGTGGGTGGGGGGAAGGGCAAGGCAGTTTGTCCCCTCCCCCTACAATGGGTGACACCAACCTCAGGGATGCCACTGTACATTTGTATCTGTTTAACATATACCTTGGTGTTTGAGACCATTATATGTGTTCACTTATTGTAAATATTGACCTAAATCTTGTTAGTCCTGACTAGATTAGACCTACTGAATCCTTGGGATTTATATATTTGTCTACTCACCATTCAAGAATTTATTAAATGGGTCTAGTCTTGTTGTGACTGACCAACAGAATTATCATTTTTAACAATAATATAACCCACTTTATTTCTTTCACACATTTCAATAATATCGTGTGTATGTAGTTGTTTTCTCACTCTTGTAGTGGGTCAAGTCACAGGTGATGACCGAAAGTTCCAAAAGTAAAAAGGTGTCGTTTTTCTCCCCTTTATGTTCACTTTATTTTTGTGTTATATCAGGTTTGCAGAAACGTTGTGTGTTATATCAGGTTTGCAGAAACATCGCATTTGCAGGTTTTTTCTACTTTAAATCCCATTTCTGAGCTAGTGTAATAAGGTCGCAAGTGATGTACTGCTTTGTTCCTGATGGATACATTCCATCAACAAACTAGAATGCTAGTTCATGTACTTTTCCTTCTCTGCTCCTATCTTAGTCAAGAGGGTGAATTTGTCTTACTAGAATTAACACTTCCTCACATTCATCTATTTGGGATCTTGGGAAAAAAATGGGAATTGTAATTTTCTAGGGCACTGGGTTTACTTCTGTAAAGGAGAAAATGAAGTTATGAGTCAAATGGTAGATTTAATTCCATTTCTGTCTTGTCTTTTCTTTTTGTCTGCCTCCAAGTGGAAAAAAATAACCTAATTCTGTCACTTTTTAAAAAAATCTTAGAGTATATAAGTTCAGCCCAGAGCATTGCAGATGTAAAAAGAAAGGATTTCATTCTGTTCAAAAAAAATTATTATTCATAAATCAAGTCCTTATCTAATCCCTTGGATTTTGTCTGGATTCAGAAATGCTCCAAACATGCTGAGCTAACTTATTTTTCTGAAGACTTATTCCATACCATGAGACACATGTCCTTAAGCATTAACTCATGGTGTCAAAAAGCATTCTCATCTGCGGTTCTGAGTGGCATATGTTTGCACGATACCAAATGTTTAAATAGACATAATAGACACTTTAAAAAAAATGTAGACTCAGCCTAATAAATCACTGTTTCTCCTGATATAAGACTGCCTGAGTTTTAAGATCCTCGGGGAAAGCTTTCTTTCAATCCCACCACTATGACAGGTCCAGTTGAGAAAGCTTTTTCAGTGGCTGCCCTCAGTCTATGAAATTCCCTCCCATAGGAAACCTGGGTCACTAGGCGGCATGCAGGGTGAGGACCACACTGAGTAACTTCATAAGTGCGGTGACACCAGGACCACCACCTTAGCAATGCCACTGTTGCTTCCTAAATTCTGCCTTTTGCAAGAAATGGGGCGTAGCATTAGCATAGCTTGTAAGACACAAAGAGCTCAATGGAAGTAAAGGTGTGTCCAGAAAGTGCAACAAACAAGGCCTCTTCTTTCTCCAACCATGGAGCTTCAAACACCATCTGGGACAGGGCAGGACTTTCTGGGTTCCTCCCTCCTCCTGGTATGGCCCCATCTGTGAGACAGGGAGAAGCAGGCAGAAGCAGGGAGCCAATGTGAGGAAGGTTGCTGTCTGCCATTGATATAAGAGCCTCAAGATTCGGGAGTGAGATGCAGAAGGAATCCAGGGATTTTTCCTCCTCCTAACTCCCAAAAGAGAAGGCTGTTGTTAGAATGGGAGACAGCAGCCTCCAACTCCAGGAATGGGGTGCAAGAGGAATCCAGGGATTCTGCTACAGGAGTCAGTCTGTATCAAAATGACATTACCCCAAGCCACAGAAGTGATGTTCTGAATCCAAGCCACATGAGACTTTCCCAACCACCACTACTAGAATTCACGGCTAAGGGAGTGAATTCATGTGGGGAGGTGAAGAGCAGGAGATACTGCCACATGAAGCAAACATCATAGCTGTGTGGTGATTAAAAGAACCCCCTTTGCCCTCACTGGCCCCTTTTCCCCTCACAACTCCCTGGATCTTTCCACCATCCCCAGGGGGGCATACCACCCACTTTGGGAACCACTGGTTTAAACAGTTGAGATGTAAATGTTTAAATTCAGGTGCTCTAAAAGGCAGCCAGTTATGGTGATCTATATTTTTCTCTTTGTATAGAAAAATATAGGTCACAGTACACTCAGCTTTCTACATTCACTGGGGTTAGGGGCGCAAGACCCCCATGAATGTGGAAAAACTGAATAACTCCCCCATAGAAGCCAATTAAAGGGAGAGGTGGGTGGGAGAAGAGGAGCAGATGCATGCACTCCTCTCCCCCCCCCCCATCCTTTTAACTGGCTTTCCTGGGTGGATGGGTGCCTGCCTTCCCCAGGCACTGATTTGCCTGCAAAGGGGAGGGGAGGGGATGGATTCATCCCTCCAATCCTCTTTCCTGGGCAGATGGGTGCCTGGAGAAGGCAGCAATCCACCCAGGAAAGGAGCAGGGTTGGCACATACACCCTTCCCGGCTTCTCCCTCTTGGCCTTCCCTCCCCCAAGTGGAAAAGCCCAGGAGGGAGGAGGAGGAGGAGTGTGCATGCACTCAACCTTGACCTTGCAAATAATCAAAACCACAAGTGTCAAAGCCGCAAATGTGGCAGGCCAAGTGTATGGTGTTTATTATTATTATTATTATTTTGTCACAGTGTAGTCCACAGTAGATTGTTGCTAGGAAGTTTAACCTAACCTAACAGAACTAACTCAAAAACTGGTGGTAGTGGCATGTAGCATCAATCTTCTTGCTAATTAAAAAGTCATAGCACTTTGATCTTGTGAGCCTTGGCTTCACCACAACAACTTGCCAAATGTTAAATGTGTAATAGTTTCCATGGAAAAGTCCACATCACACACATCTATAGTAAGCAGGTCTGCCTATATGGATTTGAAGAATCATTTATGTTACAAAGGGTAACTCAGGAGGAAAGATAAGACGTTAAAATAAATGCCTATCAGCTTTGATGTCTTTTCACCCCCACATTAGGTACTGACTGCAACACAAATCAAGTCAATTTGTCATGCAATGTTAGAATCCGGGAAACAGTATGCATTGAGGAAGAGGAAGCCAGTTCCCCTCATGTACTCTTACTATGGAACAGAATATCTTGGTGAGTACGATTTAAAGTCTAAGGACTTCCATCTGATTTACGCTCATATTTTTGTTATCATGAAATGGTTCAGGATCAAGGAGTAGCTATAACCCCTTATCATGAAACAACATGACTCATCACAAAAGACCATGGTACTTCAGAAAGTTGAAAGTAATAGGAACAAATGAAGACCACATTACAGGTGGATTGACTCAGTCGAGGAAGTCCTGGTCCTATGTTTGCAAGAACACGGCCATTAATAATAGGGTCTCTTGGAGGTTTTTCCTTGATATGGTCACCATAAGTCAAAACTTACTTAATACACATAACCATGGCAAAGAAGTGCACTTGATTCCATAATTGGACCATCCCAGATCCTGATTGGACAGTTAGAATGTCTGTCCTTTGGGTTGTCTACACTGTTTAAATACTCCTCATTCTATATGAATAGAATGTGATCCCTCTACAAAGAATTTGGAGGAATTTAGAGGTTTTGTGCTCTCCTTGAAAAACTCCTCAAGCTCCACAGAAAAGGGAATCTCTGGGGCCTACTGACTAGCACTTTGTGCTGGCCTGTAGGCGGAGCCACAGCGCTTTGTCCACCCTCTGGATGCTGTGATTCCGCCCCATCATGTCATGATGCCACACGCAATTCTAGACAGCATGCAGCATCATGGCGCGGACCTGACACAGCATCTAGGTGATGCAGCACCAAAAGGACATCAAAAAGCCATGCTGCTGTGGCTATGACGCCCTTTAGGGGGTACAAAAAGGAGCCGTTTTTTCCGGCTCCTTTTTTGTGCTCTCTAGAGGCAGGATCTGTGCCGCAGCATGCGGTTGTTGCAGCACCAATCTGGCCATTAAAGGGGCGGGTGGATGCCGCCCATCTGTCCAGCCTCTCTGTTGTTACTGGAGTATCCACGAGTAACTGCATGGACGTGCATTATTGAGCAAGTAGCCATCTGTTCACTCACATTTATTTGCATGACTGTGCATTTTAATTAAAGATGGCTGATGAACAAAGAGCTCTCTCTTTTTCCCCCTTCCCTCCTCCTTTTTTAGGTTAAACAAAGAATCACTCTTAAATTTTGGTACTGTTTATTTTGCAAACTGATTAACACTGCTCTTGCCTTCCCACACCCCCTCCTCTACCAAACTAACAAAACAAAACCCATCTTGAAGACTCTGGATGTTCTTTTCAGTTGGTTACATATCTTTAAGGGAGAGAAAACCATTTAAAACTTTCCAGTGACAGTACTGCATTTCAAGGGTAATTGTTTTTATTTGGTCAAGTCTAAAATGCACGGTTTCTTAACAACTATGTTGGACAATATATCATCCATTTTTGGATTCTCTCACTGCTTTTCTCCTTCCTGCTGTGACAGATTAGAGATCATCTTAAAGCAGTTTTAAGGGGTGCTATTCCATGTATCAACCATAATGTTTGTAATGTGCTTAACATGTAGATCTATCTGAGCATTTGAAGAGTCTCTACAAATGTATTCAGGTTCACATTTAAAGGCAATAGTTTTGAGCCAGTGTGGCATAGTGGTTTGAGTGTTGGACTAGGCCTATGGAGACCACAGTTCAGTTCCCAGCTCAGCCATGAAACCCACTGATTGACCTTGGGCTAATCACACTGTCTTGGCCTCGGGAAATGGCAAGGTCAAACAGATGAGGAAATATTTGTGCCATTTGAGAGAGAGGTTGTTTTCAGCATAATCCATAGCCTTTGGTCTTCTGATTTCCCAGATGAAAGGGGCAGAGAAATATGTGCATTGACTGTCACAAGAAGATGTTGTTGGACTACAATTCCCAGAAGCTCTATTCAATGAAGACAGTGGTGAGGAATAGTTTTTTGTGGGTTTTTCAGGCTAAGTGGCCCTGTTCTAAAAGAGTTTATTCCTGATGTTTTTTCAGCATCTGTGGCTGGCATCTTCAGAGAACGCTGAATTCAAATCCTGGCAAAACATCAGGAATAAACTCTTCTAGAACATGGCCACATATCCTGAAAACCCTACCAAAAAAACAAACAAAAAAAAACAACCTATGGATGCTGGTCATGAAAGCCCTCAACTTCACATGGTGAAGAATACTGGAGATTGGAGTCCAACAGCTTGTGGAGGACTTCATTATTCCCTCTTAGAGCATAATAAGAATGAGCCTGAGCCTGCCTGAACTCTTAAGATCTTCAGAGAAAGCCCACTCTCTCAATCCCACCACCTTCACAGGCATGTTTGGTGGGAACACAGAAGAGGGCATTCTCCATGGTTGCTTCCACATTCTGAAACTCCTTTAGGGAAGTTAGCCTGGCTTCCTTCTTGCTGTTTTTTCACCATCAAGTAAAGACATTTCTATTCCAGCTGATGTTTGGGTACTAACTTGTTTTATATAATGGATTTTCTGCATTCATTAAATCCTGTTTTTATTCTATGACTTTCAGGTATTATCTGATATGGTTTTACTATTATAGACATCTTAATATTATTTTAAACTTAATTTTTATATGTTTTCAGTAATATGTTGTTTTACTTGTACAGTGAACCCGCACTATACGCAGGTGCACTATATGTCAGGTTTATGCTGGAACCATGCAACAATTAAAGAAATGGTGTGCATACCTATGGTGAGCATGCTGCCCCATGCCACAAGCACCTATCCCATTGTTTGCAATGAGGAGTGAGCATACACAGATTTCCCCTTACGTGGGGGGATCCAGAATGAATTTGCCGTGTAAGGGAAGGGCCCACTGTACTCTGTAATCCACCTTGGTTCTCACTCTTGGGATATAAATAAGTGACTGATTGGTTGGTTAGTTCAGCCCACCATCTTCTTTTCCACTATAGCCACCTAAATGCCTGGGAGGATGGGGGTCCACTAGTACATGGCTCATGAGTAGAGTAATATCCTCCCCTTGTTGTTTTCAAGAAATTGGTAATCAGAGGCATGCTGAGCCTGTGGGTTTTACAGAGCTATCATGACTAGTAGCCAGCTGCTGATAACCCTTATCCTCCATGAATGTATATATACAAAGGAATCTTGTAGCATCTAACCCTTATCCTCCATGAATTTATATATACAAAGGAATCTTGTAGCATCTTTACAGCTAACTGTGTGAAAGAAGTTATGCCATGCATCTGAGCAAGTAGGCTAAGTCTATGAAAGCTTATTAGTCTCAAAGATGCTGCAAGATCCACTGATTTTCCATACTAAGATAGCTATGTCTCTGAATTCTAACTCCATGAATTTGTTCACTCTTTTTAAAAAAATTGTGGCTACCAAGACATCTTTTGATAGCAAAGTATATAATTCAGCTACACGTTGTGAAGAATTCCTCCTCCTCCTCCTCTTCCTCCTCCTCCTTTTTGGTCTATCTTAACTATTTACCTTTATTGTACAATCCTGAACTCTAGTATTATAGTCCATTACATAGCAACATCCCTTCAAAAACAGCAGAAAATCCAATGCAGCATTTCTAAATTTCAATTATTTCTGTTCTTCACAGGGGCTGCTCATGGACTTTCATCCATCTTACAGATGCTGCTCTCCTATTATGAATACCTCCCAACCACTGATCAGGAACTAGTATGGCAGAGTGTTGACTTTCTCATGGATCAAGAGCAGGATTGCAACTGGCCTCCAGAACTAGGAGAGATGATTGAGCGGGAAAATGAACTTGTACACTGGTGTCATGGAGCTCCAGGTTCTTCTCATGTAGATGCTGTAAAGTAAAGCCAGGAATTAGTAAATAAAACAGCTTGTCAAACAGTATCACTTTGCTGATGAAAAGGGCTTAATTTTATCTGCTCTACATATCATGTCAGGCTGCCATATTTCTCTTCTTATGCTTTTACCTTCAATATTTGTGTTACTACTTGAAACGAATAAAAGATTAGGTAGTGGGCAGTTGTTGGAGGTACCACTACTACCCCGATCATTAAAAATCCAAATGCACCACACTGTGGCCTGCTCATAAGATAGCTTCCTTGCATAACACCAATCCAAAGCTGGCCTGAAAAGACTTTTTTCTCATACTAATCCAATGATAATAATGATTCTGATCCAGTTATCATAATTACAGTGTGCCCACGTTATACGCAGCTTTGAGCATACGGTCAAAGCCGCGTGGGAATGTGCGAGGTGCAAGGGGCAGCGCGTCCCATTCGCATGAATGGGGTGTGCTCCCGTTTGAATGCGGCTTAAGCATCCTCATTTTTTCTCTTGGGGGGGGGGGGAGGGTCCCGGAACGGATCCCCCGCATAAGAGAAAGACGGACTGTATTTTGCTCAGATGCTACAGTTCACATCTACTTGTGAAGAAGAAAGTAAATCTACCAGCTTTTACAAGCAGATCTCATTGGTTTCTCACAACATCCTTGTGTGTAAAGTATATAAAATTGTTCCATGACCTAATCATTCAGCAACAACTCTAGACATTTTGGGACTGGAGAGCAGGACCTGTCTCTCATACACTCAAACAAATACTTTGCACAGTATGTGCCTATGTGTGCATAATATGTAAACAGAATACACATATTTGCATATAAAGCTTGCCAAGAAAACCTCATGATAGTGTCACCTTACGGTCATCATAAGTCAAAAATTACATGAAGGTACAACAACAACAATATGTTCATACAAACAATAAAGATACTACTAATCAGCAATGAACAGTTTAATTGTCCTTTCATGACTCCCAAAGACATCTCAGGCAACTCTGTCTAATGGCTTACACAAACTTCACACTGCTATATGAAAGGAGCACAATGATTTTCGGCATATTTGAAATTCCACTTTCTACAAGGTTTCTGCAAGCGTCCATTTCCTCTTATCTCATTTAGTTTCACTTTTTACATGTTCACATTCTGCAGGAGTAATCATAAGAGTCTTTAATTTAATAGGCAACAAGGGACTGAACTAAGAAGAATTCAGTGAGAATAGCGGGGTCATTGGAATGCTTGGATTATCACATTACTGTACTGTAAGGGGTTTGCAAAAGGATTAATAGTCTTTTTCAGTTTTAGCAGCCTGTTAACTTTCTCATCACACCACAAATATAAAAGGAAGAATTTTTTAATCTTTTTATGGGCCAATTGTTCGGTACTTTATTACTTTGAAGATATTTAGACAATTTCTATGCTCTTTCCACAGGCATTGCATATATGTTTGCAAAGGCATACTTAGTTTCAAAGAAGCCCCAGTATCTAGATAGTTGTATTCGCTGTGGAGAACTAACTTGGCAGAAGGGACTACTGAAGAAAGGACCTGGGATATGTCATGGAGTGGCTGGCAGTGCTTATGTGTTCCTGCTCCTCTACAGACTTACAGGAAATTCTAAATACATATACAGAGCGCAAAGGTTAGTACTAGTAGTTATTAAAAAAACAGCATGTGAAGTACATAGCATATTACAGGAAAATTCCAATTGCAGAGCAAAAAGCTTAGTATTATGGCAGACTTAACTAATACTAATACTGGCCCAGTCCAGATGGGCCAAATGCGCCATGCTGGCGGCGTACTAGGCAACTGCACGGTCCCTAACCCTAATACGGCACGGCGCCATAACAATGGCGGCGCCCCGTGTATACGGGTGCCAGCATTGTGACGTGATGGACACATAGTGTCCGCACATCACGCCATGCCGGTTACATCATGTGAGCCATTGGCGCACTCGGGTGTAACTGTCACGACACAAAACGAACCTGCTTTTCGTGGATTCTTTTTTCTCCGCAGGGAAGCCGTACGGTTTGGTGGCTGAGGCTTCCCTGCGGGGGGAAAGACGCCGGCAGGCCTCCCTTTTTGGGAGGTCTGTAGCGGGCCATAATCACTACCTAAAAATCAAGTACTTGTTTAAACCAGCCTCAGAACATCCTGCAGAAATACTTCTGAATTTTGTATTTATGATTTCTTTTGGTAACCAGATATGAAAATGAACTGTTGATATTTGTTAGGCTACTTTATGAAGCATCTAGCTTTGTTTTTCCTTTTTTACTCTCTTGATTCATCAGGAAGAAGAAGACGAGAAAGCCAGTCAGTTCATAAAATAAAAATACTACAAATTAACTTGTTTATATTTTCCCTCTTGTAGCAAAAATTATTCAGTTACCTACGACTGCAGCCACTTGCGAATATTTTATTCACACTCCTTATACAACATCCAATTTATTATATTTCTGAGGAAGTTTAAAATTGAAAAATAGATACTGAGTCATTTGTGGAATTATGGATGCCCAATAAATTGTGTCAAATAGAATTTGAAAAGGAACCAAAGACCTAGTTTTGATGGGAAGCTTGCCATGTAGAACCAAGATAGAGTCCAGTAAGAAATGGAGCCATGAAGAACTAAAGCCAGTAATGTAAGATGGAGAAAACCTGGGACCAGACCCGGAAAAGTCGCAATAATATGTATGGTAAGAGATGAAAAAAGATTTTGGACCAAAGCTGGGCTCATCACAAGCACATCAGTGGGGGAAAAAACTGTAGCACTCTTAGTGATCAGCTTCTTTCTGATATGGCTGTAGGCAGTTTGGAGCCAATTAGAGCTGGACAGCAATGAGACCACTTTTGATAGTAGACTACAGAGATATAGTAGAGCAGGGCTATGCTGAAGCCAGTCAGAGAAGAACACAAACTGGTACAAATGTGTAGGGGCTGAATACTGAACCTATGCATAAAAGTATATTTTCTGTTAAGAAAATAGCTTGAGATAGGAACTAGTCAATAATTGCTTTCTTTGTCTATCTTCCAGGTTTGCTGAATTTTTGTTTACTGAAGAATTCAAGGCTGGATCCAAAGAACTGGAAAGTTTTTATAGCCTTTTTGAAGGTTTCTCAGGGACTGTGTGTTTCCTTGTTGATTTACTGCAGCCTAACCAGGCTGAGTTCCCACTTTTTAGTGTCTTTGTGTAAAATGGAATATGTTCCAGAGCTGTGCAAGGACAGCCATTCTAGAGGTACAATTCATGCTCATGATAAAGGAAGGCTATTTTAAAATAATAATCCATTTCAGCATTACCACTAGTGAGATAGCCTTAATGTTCCAGGACAGCACGAATGGGTAGAGAGAAGCCTTATGCATACATATATAAATACTTATACGTATACATACATACACATACGTACATATACACATGCACACATTAGGATTTAGGCAAAGGAGTATGTGGTTTCTAATAGTAGATAGCAATTCTAAACAAAGAAACAAGAAGTGTCCATATTTTTCCCAAACTGATAAGAAAAGTTATAACGATTGCTTCAGAAGAGTCAACAGCTGTTTGCCTTTAAAGTTTGCTTCATGAAAGGACAAAATAGACATGTGAATTTTAGGAATGTGCAAATGGGGAACAGCTTGTTAATTGTTAACGAGTATATACAAAGATAAAAAATTTTGGTAAGCGCTTTTGAAAGGGCAGACAATACAAATTTGAAATATCAAACGTGTAATATACAACTCTTCTGTATGTTTTGATTGGATTAAAAAAGTTCTTACACCATGACTAGGGAACTTTACACTTTCTAGATGTTTGACTGCACTCCCACAGTCTTTTCTTGTTAATGCTTGGTGAGTTTGTTGGAAACTGTACACCATAACATTTGGAAGTTCAAAAGCCCCCCACTTATTTTATATGATGTTTATATGGATTTTGGAACCATGTAGCTGAGCCTTATCATTTCCATTGACATACATAAATACATCAGTGCCATATACAATCTTGTAGAAACAAGGCTTACCTTCAGCATGATGGTTCTCAGTACGTGAAATGGGCTCATCTGGAAAAGATGCAAGCAAACACTGAATTGAAATCTCTGTCCTTTCTTGCTTCCTTTCTCTTCCAAGATCCATGAGAAAAAAACATTTGGATGTTGATAATTAGGAGTTAGCAGATGCTAAACTATTTACAAGCTCAAGATACACATGCATAAATTAGAACTTGGAATGTTGCTTTAAAAATAAATCAGGTAGAAAGCTACAAATCCCACCATTCAGAACAATTAGTTACCATCATTACTTCCTGACAGTAAGATCTTTTTGACAGTGGAATACCCTCCCTTGGAGTGCAGTGGGGTCTCCTTTGGAGGTTTCTAAACAGAGGCTGAATGGCCATCTGCCAGGGGTGCTATGATTGTGATTTGATTTGATTTCAGTTTGTGGGGGTGGAATCCTGAATGCCACAACCACTACCTTCTAGTACTAAACACACACTCTTCCTGTCTTCCTTGTTGTCACCGCAACAGCACGTAGCAGCACAAAGCACAGAACTTGACCCAAGTGGTGTTTCTTATCCACCATTTTGTGAGGCCACATGCCTGTGACTATATAAATAGATCAAAAGCTAGTTATACCCTGTGAATTTACTCTTAGTTAGAGAAGACGGGCACACCAACATGGAGATAAGATTAACTAAATGTGTAGTTAGGCATTCAGTGGTGCTTATTCCCAGGTTAATGAGTATAGCATTACAGCCTTAATCCTGGAAAACCCAGTATGACAAAATATGAGTGCAGGTATTTAATATATATCATCCTCAGCTCTATGAGACTTCATATACCATATAACTATATGTGAATTTGGCCCAAAGAGCACTTAAAAATTAAAAATATTTTTAAAAGCTCTACCAAACCAATATTTGGGTGCAATGAGAATATGAAGAATCAGTTATCCTTTCCACATTATTTAATAAAATAATGTAAGCAAATATGTGGCAGTGATAAAAAAATAGTATTGGAAAGGCATAGTGCTATTAATACATAACAACCTGCTTAAATCAACAAAAATATACATGTTATTTTTAAAACATAGTCTGAATGGTATCCAAACATTTTAAATAAATATTACTATGCAGAGAGGTACTAAATGAACTAAGAAATATCTGCTATCAAGATAAAACCTCCTCTGTGGTGAACAAGATAATGCTTTTAACTATAATAACCTAAGCATTATTTGACTACTCTTGTAAGTGACATTTGTGGTCTAGCCTGAAGATTGCTTTAGTACTTTAGTGTGATCTTCTCTCTCCCTCCTGCATTCATTCACTCTTTCTCTCTCATACATGCTACTTGTAAAATCAACTTGTCACCAGATATAAAATAGTAATATAGGGGCACACACACTTACAAAATGGCAGCAGGTGTGATGGGAGTTGTAGCTCTTCACCTCTGGCTCAAACTCACCACCTGGTTGTGCACCGCGCTGACCAGTTTTGGCCAGTGGTTGTAGCTTAGCAAGAGTTACAGAGAACAGGCTGAAGACCCCGACAAACTCTCCAAGCCTTCTCACTCTTGCTTCCACAGAAGTCTTCACCCTTCTTCAGGATCCAGCTGGTTCTTGTAGCTTCACTCAAGACACCAGACAACTCAGTACAGTAGTCTTAAATAAAAGATCTACTTTATTCTACTATATACAGCTCCAATATTATCCAATACTCTACTCCTCTACAACCCACACAATACATTGGGATGCATAGTCATTATTATAGTCAATGCATGATACCACCCACTGTTGTCTGTTTCCACCCAGTAGGCGTGTACATCATTCTCATTGGATCTCTTGGTTCATCCTACAATTAATGATTTCATCATCTCAGCCTTGACTACTTAACAATTGTCAGGTGTGTCCAATTATCCACTTTACATTTCTTGTCCTTGGCATTCAGGACTTGTTAATTGTATTACCATTTACACCTGTGTGGTTCTCAATTGGCTTCTGCTGAGTCACCCTGACTCTCACATACATGTTTTATTTCATATACTGTATATCCCAGGTTGCTTTTTTCTTAACAGCAGGTGGAATAGGAATTATGCTAACTGCTGATACAACATAGTATTATTGCCTAATCCCTCTTTGGAAATTGCTTTCCCTAAAGTTAAGTACAGACATTGGCTCTTGAGGTCTCATGATTCATCCTCCCTATTTTAAACTGAATTTACTGACAGAGTCCAACTAGAGAGGGCTTTTCCTTTGTACTGTATGCTTCCCAAATTATTTTAATTCATCCCTTCTGATTTCTTCTTCCTGGCTCATTCATCACATACTTCACTTCTGTTCCACCTGTTTCTTTCTCCTTTTCCCTGCTCAGCTTATTCATGTATACACCACTGACTTTGAGTAAGTCACAAAGTCCTTCAGATTTAGGAGCTTATTGCTCAGCATTTAAATTGGTTCCAGCCTCCCAGTCTGGAACTGGGATGTGGGATGGAGGTGGGGATTATTGGACACTAAATCGCTGCCAAACCACTGGCTGTCATCAGCCCAGGTCCCAGCCGGGTCCAAGCCATGCTCACTAGCACTTTTTAGAAGTTGGAAAGCTTTCCGACTTCTAAAAAGTGCTGGCAGAGCACGACTGGGACCCAGGCTGATAGTGGCTGGCATTTCAGCAGTGATTTAGTGTGTGATAATCCCCACCTCCATTCTGCATCCCGGCTCCAGCCCAGGAGACTGCAGCTGGTTTAAAATGCTGAGTTATAAGCTCCTTAGTTTTGTACTGATCACAGAGCCACTATGGTGTTACAACAGGGTAGAGTGTTAGAACCCCTGTTCAGAAACATTGGGACAAAATTTTCTGTAAAACAGACAGCACAATTTCATATATGTATGTCTACTCAGAAGTAAGCCCTAGTAAGTTCAATTGTATTTTTTTCCAGTTCAGGTTTTAGGTTTGTAGCTGAAATCATAGTAATAATCCACCTAAAGAATCTAAAATTATACATTCCCTTGACAGTTACCATTACTTTCTCTTCAGTAAAACTCATTGATTTGAACACACTGGGACAATGTGAGACATTAATAGCACTTTATCTGAGTACTCAATAGTTTTCATGGAGTTGTGCTGTAATCTGCTGCTTCCACTTTTAAAAAATGAGGCAGATTTTGCTACTAATTCTTAAATAAACAAGATCAAACTGCCAGTTAATTGCACTGTGACAGATATTCAGATACAGCTGTTTTTATTTTAGTACTTCAGCTATATACTTTATAAATGCTTTTGTTTTGATGGTACATGTTTTCCAGTCCACTTTACAAATAAAACTGGTGATTCAAAAGAAGAAATTCACTGTTGTCTGCTTTAGAGTTGTACATACGAAACAGTAAGACAGTTACATAATTTTACATTAAAGGCTTTCTCATTACTGATAAACTTAGTAAATGGTCTTGGTATTAAATGATTTTATAACATCTTCCATTAGATGCTATCCAGTAGTTCTTCCAGTTGTAAAACACACTTTCTTTAAAGGGAACTCTGTTGATTTCCATGTATGTTACTCATATAATTTGCTCTGAACTGTCAAATTTTGGGGCCTGTTGATCATTGATTTGTAATGGATCTTTTAGAGATCTCTTTAGGTCAAAGAGGGAATTCCATCTTTCCTTCCACTACTTTCCTTCCAGTATGCAAAGGGATCTTGTAGCACCTTTGAGACTACCTAAAAGAAAGAAGCTAGTATCATGAGCTTTTGTACACTTGAGCCTACTTCTCAGATGGAAGATGTCATGAGATGTCCCCATGTATCTGAGGAAGTAAGCTCAAGTCTACAAAAACTCATGCTACCAGCTTCTTTCTTTCAGTTAGGGTAAAGGTACTACAAAATCCCTTTGCGTGCTCATTTTTTTTGACTTACACTGCTATGTCTTTCAATTGTACAGTACTTTCCTTCCACTAAAAGAAATCTCATCAAAATTACTGCACATCTGTTGTTATATAGACATGATATTGTCAACTCTGTTCCCTGATTTCTGATGTGAAAACTGTCTTTATTTTTTGAAGATCTAGAGCATCGCTGTTAGAAACAATTTAGCATATAGATATATTATGCTTGGCTACTATTTTAGTTTAGTAGGACTCACTTTCAAGGAAGTGTGTTTAGGACTGCAGTTTAGATTAAATTCTTAAATGTGGTAGGTGGCTTATATGTGTAGTTAAATAGCAATTTCACTAGTGGAGTGGAGTCTTAGTTATGCTTTCTTAAAGAAAAATTATTAATCTTTTTGCCATACATTGTGTGCCTATTTGTGATGTACAGTACATGGCTTCTGTGCTAGTATGTTAGACATTAGATTTCACCTTAAGTGGCTATTACTACTTGTGACTCATGAGCAGAAATATTCAAATCACAGTAAAGTTAGTTCAACTAGAGCTGTACAGAAAAATATTGAAGTTCAATAATGGTACTATTATTATTTGTATTATTATTGTATTACTATTATTTATTAGAGATGAGGTATTTATTTGATTTGTACATATTGGCAAATGTCAATTGCGTTTAGCATAAACTTGCCAGACGTTAGGGAAAGTATGGTTTTAGGTCTGCTTATGTTTCTGTGCCTCCAGCTTATTTTTGCCTATATTCTGGTGGAAGCTTGAAGAGTAGCTGAAGATCCCATTGAATCTCTCTAAATTTTGATATTCTAACTTATTTGAGGGAGAAAGGAAACCATCCACCCATTTGAACCATGCTATTTCAAGACTTCTTGTCTCTCTGTGAATTCTGACTTCTCTGCTATCTACAAGAATAATTACAGTACTATTGTATGATACATCACTGAACAGAGCAGGAGATAAAATCACCTCTGAGATATATGTCACATTCAGGTGTATCTCACATCTCCTGAGATAATCACAAGTGGTCAGTAAATAACCAATAAATAACTGCAAGTGGTCTGTAAATGAAATGTAAAGTGTATGTTTGATTGAAGGGGACGTGCCTCATCATTCTGCTGTGAATAGCATGTTTTTTTGCACATACAAATCATCCTTTTTAAGAAGGTGGTTAGGGATCTGCCTATTATGTTTCATAAATTTTGAATGCAGATAGACTAGTATATAACAGTGTGCATACTTCTCAGATCTCTGACATAAAAGAAGAGAAGGAGGGAATCTGTTAGACTTTTAGAAATCCTCAGGCTTCATTAGGCTTTTAGAAACGAACATTTTTACAACACACAGAGATACACATACATACACACAGCAGAATGACTGCTAGCCATTTAAAATATAATGGGAATAAATAATAGCTTTGATTTAAATAGGCTATGTCTTCATGTTAATGACAACTAAGCCAACAAATAAATGCTTGTGCAGAAATATATCAATTCTTATCACAGTACAGAATCATAGTCCATGACATTGGCCTAATCTTGCAGAGATAAGATGGGTAAGAATAAGCAGGGTCATGACAGTTTATGATATGAGATGTTCAGTGCAATCATGTGTATTTTTACTTGAAGCAAGTCCCACTGAACTCAATGAGACTTACTCACAGGTAACTGTGTGTAGGCTTGCAGCCTTACAACCCAATCCTTAGCATGTTTATTCAGGAGTAAATCCCACTAAGTTCAATGTGCTTAGTTAGGATTGTAGCCTTTGAAATTGACAAAAAAAAAAAAACCCACCTAAAGGAAAACAACATTTATAGTGCAAAGCCATAAGCCTGCAATACTCAGGGCCCTTGAAACAATACAGCATTCTAGAGATGTGAGTATGCATATTCCAACAAAGCAGCACAGATTTTGCTCTATCATGTGATTCTTAAACTCCATAAACTATAGTTAAGAGTGAAATTTCCTTGAATTTTTCAGTGTCAGTCATAGACTTCCAACATCATCATCATCATCATCATCATCATGTGTGTGTGTGTGTGTGTGCATGTACTGATGAAGATTTTCCTCTTCATACTGAATTTGCTGCTAGCTATACCTAGTGCTATCATTTTCTTCACAGTACTTAAGTATATAGTCTCACTGAACAATTTTGTGATTAAAAGATTGAATTACTGTGAATATTTAGAAACTATAGGTAAAACATAGCTAAGATATCAGACAGAATTATTTTCTGATAGAAGTATATACTTTTGGAATATTTAGCTGTTTGTGTCCATTTTGTCACATTTTTTAAAAAAAACAAGCCAGTAACATAGATCCATATATAACAATAACTCTTTAGAATAAAAGTTAAAAGTTGTCAGTTTTAAAATTATAGGAGCCCTATTTTTCACATGCTAACTCTAATACAACTTGATTATCAACTAGATTAAACTACAGCAATATAATAGGGCAGATTAAGAGGCCGAATTAACATTTATTTTGCAAAGCAAAATTGCTGCTTGCAGAAGTGTTTTCTAATGCAGATGTATACTTAAATAATACTGTATAATGATAAACCAAAAAATATTTTCTATACATTTATTGTATAATACATAGAATGGGAAAGGTTTTGTTAAACCCTTCAGTTTCATATAGAAGGAAACTAGTCCTGAACATGTTTAATCTTTGTTGCTATGCTGACAGGAAGGAGTACAGTAATCTTGGGTTTGGTTCTACACTTTCATAATTCTACTCCCCGTGATGACCTCACCCTCATATTATCAACCAGAATATATAGTCCAAAAGTACCTTGGTGACCAGGGAGTACACCAATGTCACTACTATCTAGAGCATTCCACAAGGAGGAAGTCAGTATCTCTTTGTACAACCCCTTTCCCCCAGCTATAGGAGCTTAACTCACAACCAAAACAACAATTGGCTACAAAGATTTATGCCGATATCATTAAGTTGCTCTTGTGGTGCCTCATGAAAGGGAGCAGCCATTGCCTTTGATCTCCAGCTGAATTTTATGCTCCCTTAGGATCTGGGCCATAATGATTGACTTGTGGTAGAAAGTGATACACTGGAGACTACTTATTTAAAGTTAAGCACACCCTTGTATCTTCTGGTTTTTCAGCACTGTGGAGAATCATGATGATCACGTGTAACATATCACCCTTGAGGATCAGATAATTCTGCACCACTGGTGTCACTAATATTTTTGTCACTCTCTGAAGTAAATGTAGAATCAAGCCCAAGGTCTCACTGACAGTCAAGGGGCTGATTGTGGTGCGATTAAATCTATACACTAGCAAAAGTTCACAAGATACACAAGGTTGTCGTAAAATAATTTTTGTTATATAAGAATGAGCAGAGAAAGAAATATTTTGCATTGCTGTTTTGTACCCAATCTTTGTAATCTCTGTTCATTCGTATCAGTTTATGATATTCACATATGAAAAATAAATGTCTATATTCCCAGCTTTGATACCTGATCATTACCATAAAGTAGTATAATCTCTTTAGTATCATTGATAAATTTGCTCTTGTAGAATTGTACCTAAAGGTTAAATAATATTTTTAAAAAATTTTTTTTGCTGCTGTTTTAAATGCTGTGATATTTCAAAATGTGTTTATTGTATTAGTTTTATATTGCTGACTAGAGAGGCATGAGAAATGGAGTGGTTTAGATTTTTTTGTTTTTGTTTTTTTAAGTGATGATCAAAATATTGGCTTAGCAATGACAGAAGAAAACTCCATCTATCCATGTTCTTTATATAAACCTGTGTAATATTTTGCCTTAATTCAAATAAAGCTAAACTATCTGTTTTGTGGTTATTTGTATTTATCAAACAATGGTCTGGTTTATACATAAGGCTATGCCATGGTTTTGTGCAATCCTTCCTAACCTGATGCTCTTCAATTGTGTTGGACTACAACATCCAGAATCTGTTGATCAGGTAAAGACTGATTAGTGTCTTGTGTTTTCACCTCTGAATTCAGTTATTACAAGCTAGTCTTAAGCAATGGTTAAATTTAATTATGGTTTATTTAGTGATGTAGTGGTTTAATAAAACCAGAATTAACACTACTACAGTTTTTCCAGGTTCAGCCACTGTACAGAAAAGTTAGTTAAAAACTAAAATGAAATATCCTTACACCTGTGGTACTTGCTTTCTGCTATAAAGTACAGTGGGCCCTTGGTATCCACTGGGGCTTGGCTGCAGAACCCACTGTGAGTTCCAAAATCTCTGGATGTTCAAGTCCCATTAAATACAATAGCATGGTTGAATTGTGTCCCTTATATAAAATGGCAAAATCAAGGTTTGCTTGTTGGAATTTTTTTATTTATATATATAATATTTTCAAGCCATGGATGGCTTGCATCTTATACTTTGCTTACACCTTGGGTGAAATATTGTTCAAAACAGAGACTACAAACAAAAATCAGAAGAAGACTAGGACTGGGAACTTGACAAGATAAAATGTAAAGACATCTGAATATTAAAGTAAGGATAGTCCAAGCCATTGTATTCCCCATCACCATGTACAGATGTGAGGGCTGGACACTGCATGTGTGTGTGTAGCTGACGGGAAGAAAACCAACTAATTTGAGACATGGTGCTGGAGAAAAGTACTGAGCATACATGGACTTCCAAGAAGACAAACAAATTGGTTCTCAAACAGATTGAGCCTGAAGTCTCTCTGGAAGCCAAGATGACTAAATTGACACGGTCGCACTTTAAAACACAATGATTCTAGGAAAGGTGGAAGGCAGTAGAAGACCACACACCAGATGGTTAAGACTCTGCAGGACCTGAGCAGAGAGGTAGAGGGCAGGGAGTCTTGGAGATGACTTATCCACAGGGTTACCATGAGCTGAAATCAGCTTAGAGGCAGTTAACAACAACAACAAATTCATTTGCTCTTGTAAATTATTTAACCTTAATAAAAACTTGCTGCTATGCCTTAAATGCTCTGATATTTGAACATGTGCTGTAAGACAAGGGGTGAAACAGGAACATCCACGCTTGCAATGTATTCGCATAATACCACAGCATAGTTCAACATGACATCTGAACAAAGCCAATTATTTTCAGAATGGTTCTGAATCACAACCACTTTTTTTCTGTGTTATGATTCCATGATTTTGGTTCACTTCACATTATTATTATTGTTATTATTCTTTATTTATATAGCGCTATAGATTTGCACAGCGCTGTACATAAAACAATAAATATATGAGTATATTTCTTCACAGATTATTTTATGGGCCTTCCAAAGTCACGGTGGTTTCAACAGCCTAAATCTAATAGTCCCAACTAGAATAAATCCACTGAATCAATGAAACTTAAATGAATATTGATTTATCAAGTTCCCATTGATTCAGTGGGCCTACTCTGCTTTGGACCAACTACTGTGTTTTCTTTAAACTACACAATTTTATAGCACATTTCACACTAGTGGAGATGTTCTCTGCTCAGCCATGAAACCCACTGGGTGACCTTGGGCAAGTCACATACTGTCAGCCTTACCATCCCGTTGTATATAATGGCATTCCCATTGTATATCATAGCATGCACAGATTTTGGTATGGGGGGGGGGCTGGAACCAACCCCCAGTGGATATCAAGGGCCCAATGTACTGTGAAAGGGGAAATCCTGCTCTTCATCATAGGATCCCAGGGCGGAGCACAATAAAATGAGGTGGCTAAATTGAATGGCCCTTAGATCCCATAATGTAGTTCTTGTTGGGTGCTTTTAAGTTGCTTCCGGCTTATGTAGAGCCCAAGGTGAACTTGTCATGGGATTTTCTTGTCAAGATTTCCCAGTGTTTAATTGATTTTTTAAATTTATTAACAGAGTTGCCCTTTCTGATGTCTCATTTATTCCTTTGTATAAAACCTGACCAGTTTTCCCTTATGCAGGAAGCAGAAAGGCAGGTTAACTGTCACCTGTGGTACTGTGTGGCAAAGGTCAGTGGATGAATGAACCTGAGGCCCATAAGCATCTGAGGAAGTAGACTGAAGTCTAGAAAAGCTCATGCTGCCAACTTCTTTCTTTCAGAAAGGCTGCATCCACACTGGAGTGATAACCCTGTTTGACACCACTTGAACTGCCAGGGCTCCATGCGATGAAATTCTGGGCATTGCAGTTTCTTGTGGCACCGGCAGTTCAAGTGTGGAGTCTCAAAAAAAGGTGCTACAAGATCTCTCTACAGACGAACACGGCTATATCTCTGAAGACTAATGTCGTGTGATTGAATGCTACAAGAGTCTTGGGCCAGAAGTCACACCCTCTCAGCCTCAGGGGTAGGCAATGGCAAACCTCCTCTGAACAAACCTTGCCAAGAAAACCCCTGGATAGTTTTGCCTGAGGAATTGTGGGGAAGGGGAGCCTGCTGCCCAGGGACAGAGCAGCACAGTGCTTCCAGGGGGCGAGGCAGTGGCCTCACTGAGTGTGTGCTGGGGGTGTGGGTCTGCCACAGGTGACACCCTAAAAGGGGGTGACACCACTGCTCCTCAAATACCTGCATTCTGGCAAAAGCAGGCTACATTAATTATATTATTAGATATATTAATGGCAATTCTTAAAACCAAAAATAGAATAGAAAAAGAATGGGAATGCCTTAAGATCTATGGAGATAAGATAGGGTTAAAAATCAGAAGAAATAATTGTTAAGTATGTAATATGTATTGATTACCATTGAATGTATTGTCCAGGTTGAATTGAACAACTCTTCCTTTGCATTTAAATCATTGGTTTTCGTAAACATATTATTTTATACAAACTATGTTATTGTATAAAAGACTGGAAAGGGGGACGTATTTGCTTCTCTATGGCTGAAAGATGAAAAAGGATCCTTTTAGGTAGCATTAGAATAGCAAACTATAAAAGTAATTTAAATCATTATATTTTGCATTTATGTACTATTTGTTGTTGTTGTTTTAGTGTAGAATAGGGTGCTAGTACCATTTTGTTTTGCTTGTTTGTACAGTTGTTCTTGTAAGGGGTTTTTTGTATGTATGTTTTTGAATGTTATTTTAAATACTGAATACAATTATATTTTATATAATAAAATATTATTATTATTATTATTATTATTATTATTATTATTATTATTATTATTTTAAAAAAGCATCCCTAAGGATGCTGGGGGATGTGAAATGGGAGTGGAGGTCAATGGAGGGGTGTGTGTCTGTGTCTGGGGGGGGGGGGGGTGAGACCAGGATGACCCGGACCCTGGGGATGCCAAGGGGAGGCACTGGTCCATCTTCCTCCCTCCCTTCCCCTGGCCCTGCCCCCTAGTGGCCCTCCCTCTCTCTCTCCTCCTGGAGCTGGACCTGGCGGAGGAGGCGGCAGAGGCGGCAGCATCGGAGGGAAGGGCGGGGAGGATGAAGTTCCCGGCCTCGGTGCTGGCCTCGCTCTTCCTCTTCGCGGCGGAGACGTCCAGCGCGCTCTACCTGAGCTCGACCTACCGCTCGGCCGGGGACGGCATCTGGCAGGCGCTGACGCTGCTCTTCGCCCTGCTGCCCTGCGCCCTGGTCCAGGGCAGCCTGCTCTTCGTCCACCGGGACCTCAGCCGCGACCGGCCCCTCGTCCTCCTGCTCCACCTGCTCCAGCTCGGGCCCTTCGTCAGGTCGGTCCCTCCCTCCGGGGGCCCCTTTGGACGCACGGCTGGGGCGCCAGGGTCCCCCTCCTCCTCCTCCTCTGAGGGAGTCTGCCCGCGCTTTTCGGACATTGGGGCGCCCCCAAATGGTTCTTCCATGGCCCCCACCCTCCTTTTCCCGGACACCCCTCCTCTGCGTCCTCCATGTCCCCCTTTTCTCCAAGGGAGGGAGGGAGGATGCCCAGACGCCTGCCCTTTTTACGCAGGGCTAAGAAGCAGGGCTCCAGGCTCCTCCTCGGGAGTCTTCCTTAGCTTTCACACTCCTGGGGTCATTTTCTTCAATGGCCCCCAGAGGCGTCCTCCTTTCCCCGGACACCTCCTCCTCCTCCTCCTCCAGCGCCAAAGCGGGTTATTGCTCCAGTGTGGAGGCAGCCCAGGAGGAGGTTTCCAAAGCCTGCCTGGCTGATCTTTCGAGGGGCGTCTGCAGCTGTTCTTTGGGCAGCAGGGCCTCCCTTTTCCGGAGGGCCCTGAGGCTGCAGGGCCTGGTCTTCCTGGGCCCTGAGGGGGCTGGCCTTCTTTCTCCAAGGCCCAGACCCCCGAGAGGCGCCTTCGGTCTCCCCGCAACGCCCCTCTTTGGGGCCAAAGAAGGCAGCCTCTCTCTCTCTCTGCAGAGGCTGGGCTCCCTCCCTCCCAGGGCTCCTGACCACAGAGGAGGACCAGGCATCGCAAAATGGAGGGCATTCCAGGGGGAAGGGAGGGGGAACGCCATTACCAACCGAAAGCCTCCAAAGAAATCTACATCTTGCTTCTTGGTCCTGCTGAGACTCCCTTTTGGGCGGAAGGTGGGGACGGACGGAGGGCGTGTCCCGCCGGAAAAGGAGGACAGACAGGTGACCCCCCTGGATCTAGCCCACGCTCCCCCCTTCCCCGCCATTGTGAGAAAAGAACCCCCTGAGAAAGGAAAGGCCAGGAGGAGGGACACAAAGCCTTGGCTCCCTCCCTCCCGTCCTTTAAGGTGTCTGCAAAGCTGGAGCCCTTTCCCTTTAACACAGTGGTCCCCAGGCTGTGCTCTTTGAGGGATCCCAGAGCATTGGCCAACATGGCTGAGGCCATGAGTTTGGGGGCCACTGCAGGATACAGGAGGGCCAACTGTGCCCTGTAAGAGAGTTTGGACTTCAGCTCCCAGAAGCCTCAGCCATGTTGGCCAATACTCTGGGATGCTGGGAGCTCAAGTCCAAAACCTCTTACAGGGCACAGTTGGCCCTCCTGTATCCACAGATTCAGCCTCTACAGGTCAAGGCTTGTAAATATTAAATAATAATAATAATAATAATAATAATTCCAAATAGCAAACTTTGTTGTTGCCATTTTATATAAGGATACCATTTTACTATGTCATTGTATCTAGTAGGACTTGAGCATCCATGGATTTTGGCATCTACAGCATGGGTCCTAGAAGCAAAACTCCAGCCCACTGTACTGTGTGCTAGGACTGTACTAGAAAATGGATGTGGTCAATGGTTTGCTCTGTTGCCTGCCAGATGCAACTGTGGCATGAAGCCTGGGCCTGTGTATGTGCCAAAGACACACCTGTCAGCAGGGAGTGTCTCTGGGAGAGCTAAAAAAAAAAAGGGTAATCCATACCACTCTGATCATTTGGGTTTTTATCAAAATATCTGAAATGGATAAGCAGTGATTTAAAAGAAAACAGAGGCTGCGATTATATAGCCCTAACCTGGGAGTGTGCCTTACTACATGGGTCTTATTTATACATAAATCTGAATGGGATTATGCTGTGTGGGGTTTTAGGAAACAAAAGGCTTTATTTCCCTTGCATTTGGATCTTTATGATGCGGAGAAGCACACAGGGGCATGTTGTTATTTACCCCCTTATAATAATGCTTCATTCTTCATGGACGTTTGAGCAGTCATCATAATGTTGATACTGACGGAATTTCTTTGCTTTCCCTTCCTATTGAAAATACCCAGGTGCTTCATCATTTTTAGGGAAATGGTGTAAAGGGCCAGTTTGGCAATTTATTACTTTCAAGGCTCATACTCTTTATTTTTTATAAGCCTTGCTGTTTGTTTCAAGGCTCAAACACTTATTATAACACTGAGGTAAATAGTCTTCATAGTCTGGGATTTAAAGCAAAGCTCAAAATATTTTGAGGCTATTTTAAGGGGACAAAAGTAGAGAAATGCTCTTTATTCCATGGAACCCAGCAGTTACAAAGAATGGTCTGTGGGGCTCATTTGTCACTAACTAAAGAAATGTTACCAATATGATCTGCAGTCTTCATTCAGTGTTGCTCCTAGCATAGTGCTGTGTATAGTGGTTTGAGCATTGAACTCTGACTCGGGAGACCAGGGATTGAATCTCTGCTCCAGCATGGAAACTTAAAGGGTGACCTTGGTCAAGTCATACTCTCTCAGCCTCAGAGGAAGGCAAAGGCAATCTTCTCCCACACCCTGAACAAATCCTGCCAGGACAACCTCATGATAGGTTTGCCTTAGGGTCGGCATAAGTCTGAAATGACTTGAAGGCAACAACAGCAACATGTTGCTCCCAAATTAGTACCAGAGACTAGTAGAGTGGATAGTGTTGTCCCAGTTTCATCATTTAAACTTCACTGTCTGACCCTTTCTTTTCAAGCTTACTTTGAGATGTGGGCAGTAGCCTTTAAAGCTAGCAATAGTATGGGGCCAGGGTAAATCATTGCCTCCTCTCATAACAGCCTTCTTGAAAGTACTGCTTTGCCTCTGAGGGCCTCCTTCTCTAAGAAATGGGGGAGAAGAACAGGGCCTTCTTTGCTGTGGCACCCAGAATATAGAATACTGGCACCCCTGCTGTTTGTTTTTAATCAGGCTTTCAAAGTTTCATTATTTCTCCTGTAAATAATATTTTGCTCTACTGTTACTAGTTTTCATACTTATTTTATTTTTGCATTCCTCTCTCGTAGCTTACTGTGTATTATGATATCACAAACCTTATTGACTGAGAGGTGTTGTTTTTGTTGTTTTGCCTAGAAAGGTGGGTTATAAGTCAAATCAGTCATAGAGTGTTGTCACATTATCTTTCTGGGTCAAGAAGCCTAACTAAATAAGTTCTTTAGTTTGTTAATGTGTAGCCTAAGATATAAACCAAACACCAAATTAGGGAGGAAGGAAAAAGAGACTGAGGTTTAATCTGCACTGTAGAAGTAATGCAGTTTGACATCGTTTTAACTGCCATGGCTCAATGCAATTGAATTGTGGGATTTATAGTTTTGTGAGTTATTTAGCCTTCTCAATCAGAGAGCAGAGGTGCCATAAGAAACTACAAATCCCATAATTCCATAACATTAAGCAAAGGCAAACTGCATTATTTATGCAGTGAAGATTAATAATAATAATAATAATAATAATAATAATTTTTATTTATATGTCCTGCCTCTTCCAAGGATCAAAGTGGGATTACAACATTAAAATGATACAATACAATTTAAGTGACCAATAAAATACTAATACTGAATTATACATCCCTATTAGTTTGTTAAAATCTCCAAACATCAAATCTTATACCATCATGATTAGGGTGGGGTCTTAATCACCGTCTCTATATCAAATCTGATGGGAAAGACCGCCAGAAGAGATCCATCTTAAGTACTTTCTCCTTGGTAATGAGATGGATCTCCTCCGGTATACTATTCCATAGTTTAGGGGCTGCAGCAGTAAATGCTCTGTGGGAAGTTGTGGTTAATCGGGAATTACAGTGTTCCAACAAATTCTTCCCTGATGTTCTGAGTGTTTGGGGCAGATTATGTAGGGAGAGGCATTCCCACAAGTAGCTCAGGCCCAAGCCATGTAGGGCTTTAAAGGTAATTGCGCCCGGAAGCTAATTGGCAGCCAGTGGAGAGATTTTAACCCTGGTGTTATGTGGTCAAACCTTGAAGTGCCAGTGACCAATCTGGCTGCTGCATTTTGAATCAGTTGAAGTTTCCAAACTTGGTAGAAGGGTAGCCCCAAGTAGAGCGCATTACAGAAATCTAAACGAGAGACTACCAGTGCGTGTACCAC